>NW_028248456.1:0-131432 GCF_964263255.1 Lissotriton vulgaris
TGCAGTGGAGAGACGCTGCTGCATCGGAAACGATATTGGAGACGATAGCAGAGGCATTGGTGACTGTCTCCCCGGTTTCCCTGAATCTAGGAAGCAGTACAGTTGAGATAAGTCTGGGAACTGGGGCTTGGGTCTCAGGGTGTGCCGATAGGAAATGGGAAGTGTGGCAGCATTCAAAAGGAGCGCTTTTGCACCACTTTAGAGGCCCTGTGTGTCGGGGGCATTTTTCTGCCATAAAATACTTAGCCTCTGCTAAAGGAAGTGTTTGTATGGAGGCAGGCTTGTTGACAGGAGCACCAGTATTGTTAAGCCAGTGTCAAGTAAGCTCAGCAGGACTAGGCGGAGGCTCCATTGCCACAGCTCCAATAAATACAAACCTTGTAACTGTGTTCTCAGGGGCCGGAGAGTGGGAACTAATTGGGGCTAAGCAGTCTAAAAACAGGGGGGAGGTGGTAAGAAACAGGTATTAACTGAGGTCTAAACAAGAACTGAGGCAGCAGGGGGTTTGGGACCCGGTGATATTGGGTGAAAAAGTGAGACCTACACCACTTATACCACATAAGAGTAAGAGGAAGTGGTGCGCTAAGAAAGGGGACAGTAAAAATAAACATGGGCGGAAAATCCGTTTCGCTCGCGGATTTTGCGGATTTTCGGTAAATTCGCAATCCGCGAGATTCGCGAATCTCCCGCAAAATCCGCAAATCCGCGAGCAGCGGATTTTATGGCTTGCTCGCACTGTTCGCGGCTTCCCAGTACAACTTCGCGCCCCGCGAATAAGCGCTAAATTGCAGAAATACGATCTTAGCAAAACTGAAACTACTTACCAGGTTCAAAAGTTCAGGCTCATCATTAGTAGCCATTTCCTGTAGTGCTTCCTGAGGGGCCCCTCCAGAGTTCAGTTGCCTACTTGCAACTATTATGTGACCCTGCTCTGAACCTCAGAATAGTTACACATATGCCACAAAGGTCCTGAATTACAGCTAAGGGAGACAAACGGGAGCCAGGATGGAAGTTCAAATCCATTAATCAGTCCCTAATTCATTATTGTCAGTTGGGGCAGGGCAGGTGTTGTAACTAATTTTGCAACAATGAAAGCACTTAGCAAGTGCAAAAGATCACTAATCAGGAAGCACTAAGGAAGCAGGTGCCAGCTAAAAAAATATTCTGTGACACATTAATCAGCCCCAAATTAATTCAGGTCACTTGAGGCAGGGAAGGTGTGCTTTGCTTTGCCACAATAATGTACACTGACTGGACAACCAGAGGGTGCTGTGATGAAACAGAGGGTGGCATGGGTGGGCCAGAGGGTGACATGAGTAGTCAGAGAGTGGCAGTGGTGACAGAGAGTGGCAGTGATGAAGAAGAGTGTCCCAAACAGGCTGGACACGTAGAAACAACAAGTTCGCAAAACTTGCGACCCGACAGGTAAGTTCGCGTTTGCGACATTGTACAAAACCCTCGCGAACTGACAGAAACCCGCGCGAACACAAAAAAAAAAAAAACGCTAATTCGCGAGAATTCGCGGATTTTGCGAATTGCGAGTTCGCAAATCCGCAAAATTTGCGAACGCGAGATTCGCAAAATTCGCCCATGCTTAAGTAAAAATGCCCCCTAGCAGGTTCCGACACAAAAAAGTACACCCTCTCTCAAAAGTTACTTCAAAGTCATGGAGAAAATGAATTACGTGAAGGAGGGGGCAGGAGCTGAAGCAGATTCACAGCTAACTCAGCTAACTCAGACCTCTTCTTTATCCGCCCTGGTCTTGGAGAACAGGTACTCCCCTATTGCGGAAACGCAAGTTGATGAGGTGCTAGAAGATCTAGCTGATCCGGCTCATCCGGATATAGACACACTGTCGAGTGGTTGTAACAGTGCGGCGGAGAGTGCCCTAACTCATCAAGCTCCTCCTGTAGTACCCCAAACCCCCTGAAAGGGCTCAGAACTTATAAACTCTACGATCATTCCAACAACAGAGGGTGCAAGGCCATCCCACCCGTTATCAGGAGAGCACACAGTTTCGGAAGCAATTTCAGTATGTAACCAGTCTGACACTGCAATTACCTTAGCTTCTCAATCTTATACCAGACCCAAAACGGATACACCTCTGACCCCTACCCCTGCCCCTGAGCTTGATAAAAGAGGGCTTTTATTCCAATCATTGCGGGGGGATTAACTTGAGAAGTTTGAAATCTCCAAGGCAAATCGAAAAAGACTGCATGATAGGTTTGATCTTTTGGAAGCCAAATTGGAAGGCATAGAGACTCAGACAATTATACTGGAAAATAAGGTCTCTACCCTCTCGGTCACTACTGCAGAAAGCTCCGCTGATCTTTTCACCTTAAAAAAGCAAAATCGGCTTTAATGATGGACATGGAGACTCACTCACGGCGGAACAATTTTCGCATATTGAAGATACCCGAAGGGGAGGAAGTGGAGGACATTAAAGCCTTTGTCTGTAGACTCCTTAGGGAGGGTTTGTTGAAAGACCTCTTAGACATAGACTTAGAGGCAGAAATACAGAGGGTCCATAGAGATCCTTTCAGACTTCACCCGGACCGTAAGGCACCCAGGAAAATTCTGGTATATTTCCAGACATACAATGTTAAGGAGTTGATACTCAGCAGGTCCCTGCCGAGTGCCTCACTCCACTATCGGGTTAATCCATACCAAATCAGGTCTGATATAGGAGGACGAACAGCCCAAAGACAATGGGCGCTGGGTTCAAGAATGCCTGAACTTAGATCATTAGGGGCGCAAGTGCAGATGAAGTTCCCTGCCATGCTAAAAATCATGTGGAACAACAAAATGCACACATGTAACCAGCCAGAAGAGGTGGATGAGTTGTTAATGAGCATGAAGGAGTAGTTTGGTTTGGGGGTGTCTAGTTTCTGTTTATCGTTCTTAGCTCTTCGTTTACTGTTTATATGATATGAACACTGCATACAAGGGATAATGATGACTTCTCTTTGCTTACGGTGAGGTGGAGTTCTCTTTGCTTATGGTGAGGTGGTACAGCACTGAGCCATAAAAAAAAAGGGGGGGGGTTTCTCGATGTAGAGAGAATTATTGTTAGGGGGAAAAAAACACAACACATATAATAGTATAAAATATCACAAAAGAAAAACATTAAATCACATATAGTAGCTAGAAGGGGAAGGGACAGATAGGATGCTGAAAGGCGGGGAGCTCCATAGGGGCTAGACAACGCCTGATATGAAGGGAGGGATCCTCAGGGGAAGGAGTGGGTGGGCTGGGGAGGGGAGGGGGAAAAAGAATAAAAAGTCCTCATTGGTCGTAGAAATGCAATATACACTGACTCAGATGGTACAGTCATCCAGGGGGGTTGGAGGCTGGGTAATATTTGGCTATGGCTATGGCTGCTTTCCAGTAGTAAAATCATATCCTGGAACCTTAACCGTATAGGAAGTTTAAAGAAACAGAAAGGGTGTGTGAATTTTTAAAGAACTCAGAGGCCAGTATATATTTGCTGCAAGAGACTCATCTTGAGGCAGAAGCGTGTACGAAGGTTTTTGGGAAACAACGTTGGGTATAGGATGTGCTATGCTCTAGACAGAAGGGAATCTCTAGGGGGGTAGCAATAATCATTATCGGCAAACAAGGGAATTAGGGTACAGAGCTGGGACACTGACCAGTCAGGGAGATGGTTGGTGGCGGTCCTTCTGATTGCTAGCTCACCTTATACACTCGCAGTATTCTATGGCCCGAATGAAGACAATGAAATATTTCTTCGAAACCTTGAGAAGATACTAATCTTGGGTACAGCACTTGTTATTCTCGGGGCGATTTCAATCTTGTTTTAGATTGTCAACTAGATCGTACCTCCAGAGCAAAATATGTCCCGCCTAAGAGGTCTCTTTCAGCTCTCAGGAATATATTAAAAGACTTCAACTTGCTGGATGCTTGGAGAGCCAACAATGGTGACTTAAGAGAGTTCTCTTTCTATAGTAAAAAGTACAGGCAATTTTCAAGAATAGATCTGTTCCTGGTAGACCATATACTTATGTCTGTTTTGACTTCAGTTTCCCATACCCCAGTGGGCCTCTCAGACCACTCGGTTGTAGAACTAACTATTAATTTTAAGACTCTGGTCTATGAACGTAGATGGACTCTCGATGAAACTATCTTACTGGAGGGAAGCATTGGAGCCAAAATTAAGAGCAGTATAGTGGAGTTTTTTTTTATTCAATGTGGGCTCGACCATAGAACAAACTGTTTGGGAGTCATTCAAGGCTTTTATAAGAGGCTTTTTGGGATACCAGATGAAACAAAAAAGAAAAAAACTAAAAGAAAGAGTAGCTAAAGATCTGGACTCTATTAAGAGGAAAGAAGTGGAATTACAGCTGGCAGCTCTGGGGGAAGAGATAAGATCCCAGTGCTCGAAAAGGAGCTTCTGGAGCTACAATTAAATTTCAAAGCCAAAGCAGATAAGTTGATCCATGACAGGTGGGAACCCAGCAAACTTAAGAACTTTGAGTATGGGGAGAAATGTGGTGCACTCTTGTTGTGAAAAGCCAGATCCAATAGGACCAGGAACAACATCAACACCCTGTCCCAACTAAGTATGGGCGGAAAATCCGTTACGCTCGCGGATTTTGCGGATTTTCGGTAAATTCGCAATCCGCGAGATTTGCGAATTTCCCGCAAAATCCGCAAATTCGCACGCAGCGGATTTTTTTTGCGGCGCGCGGCGTTGGTGATACAATTTTTGCGGCGAACGGCGTTTATCATCGTTTGCCGAGTTGTTTTTCTCGATATTTTGCGAGTGCTGCGCCATTTTGGATCTTGCTGTGTGATCCCGCGGGAATTTGGCGAGCGCGATTACGTCATCGCGGCTTGCCAACTTGCACAGCAAGAGTTTGTCAACGCGAGTACGGCGAGATCACGTCTCGCGGTACTTCGCAATTGAGAGATTTGAGATGCGGCGAGCAGCAACAATCTCGCACAAGCGAAAATATAAAATTTGCAATTCTGCACAAGAAATCCACGAGCAAGCAGCATAAACCTTCTTGAAATGATGATTTTTATCTTAATAACTCCTTAGGTTGACATTTGCCTGCACTTTTTTAGCGAGGAGTCCCTTTTGGGGAGGGGGGGAGGGGGGTGGGAGGAAGGAAGTGCCCCACAGTCTTCAACTTCCAGTTCCTGTCCAGCAGGCTCCTCCCTGTGCTTTGTCCATCTCCTGGTCCCTTTTCATTTGGATCTGGAGCTGGAAGGATTACTTTTTGTGGATGCTGCTGGATATTTGGATTTGAGGCCTTTTTGACTTTCTTTGGATCACTGTTGGATTAGAAATTTTACAAGTAAATTTGTTTGGGGCATTACAGTTGCTGCAACTAAAATTTTGGAATTTTCGATTCTTGGGCTGTTTTGGGGCCTTTTACCCAGGGGTACTCAGTGGTGGGTGGACTGAGTCTTTCTGTGGGTTGTCTTGAACTTAAACATCATGGAGGGCATGGATGGATTAGGATTGTGCCGATTTTTCAGTGATTTTCGTTTTTTGGGGCTGTACTTGTGGCCTTTTCACCAGGGGTATTTGAGTCTAGCATGGGCCTAGTCTTTCTGTGGGGTGTCTTGAACTTAAACATCATGGAGGGCATGGATGGAATGGGATTGTGCTGATTTTTAAGTGATTTTCGTTTTTTGGGGCTGTACTTGTGGCCTTTTCACCAGGGGATATTTGAGTCTATCATGGGCCTAGTCTTTCTGTGGGCTGTCTTGAACTTAAACATCATGGAGGGCATGGATGGAATGGGATTGTGCTGATTTTTCAGTGATTTTCGTTTTTTGGGGCTGTACTTGTGGCCTTTTCACCAGGGGTATTTGAGTCTAGCATGGGCCTAGTCTTTCTGTGGGGTGTCTTGAACTTAAACATCATGGAGGGCATGGATGGAATGGGATTGTGCTGATTTTGCAGTGTTTTTCGATTTTTGGGGGTGTTCATGGGGAGGGACAGGCCATGTGGCTGGGGGCCATTTTGAGTGCTGCTACAGGCCCTGGCCATGTGCTGGGAGGCAAGTGGCCATTTTGAATGCAGGCATTGTTGTTAGGCCTGCAACCATTTTGCCTACTTTTCAACCTTTATGCCCAGGGGTAGTGAGTCTTGCATGGGCCTAGTCTTTCTGTGGGTTGTCTTGAATTTAAACATCATGGAGGGAATGGATGGAATGGGATTGTGCTGATTTTTCAGTGATTTTCGTTTTTTGGGGCTGTACTTGTGGCCTTTTCACCAGGGGTATTTGAGTCTAGCATGGGCCTAGTCTTTCTGTGGGCTGTCTTGAACTTAAACATCATGGAGGGCATGGATGGAATGGGATTGTGCTGATTTTTCAGTGATTTTCGTTTTTTGGGGCTGCACTTGTGGCCTTTTCACCAGGGGTATTTGAGTCTAGCATGGGCCTAGTCTTTCTGTGGGGTGTCTTGAACTTAAACATCATGGAGGGCATGGATGGAATGGGATTGTGCTGATTTTGCAGTGTTTTTCGATTTTTGGGGGTGTTCATGGGGAGGGACAGGCTATGTGGCTGGGGGCCATTTTGAGTGCTGCTACAGGCCCTGGCCATGTGCTGGGAGGCAAGTGGCCATTTTGAATGCAGGCATTGTTGTTAGGCCTGCAACCATTTTGCCTACTTTTCAACCTTTAGTCCCAGGGGTAGTGAGTCTTGCATGGGCCTAGTCTTTCTGTGGGTTGTCTTGAATTTAAACATCATGGAGGGCATGGATGGAATGGGATTGTGCTGATTTTTCAGTGATTTTCGTTTTTTGGGGCTGTACTTGTGGCCTTTTCACCAGGGGTATTTGAGTCTAGCATGGGCCTAGTCTTTCTGTGGGGTGTCTTCAACTTAAACATCATGGAGGGCATGGATGGAATGGGATTGTGCTGATTTTGCAGTGTTTTTCGATTTTTGGGGGTGTTCATGAGGAGGGACAGGCCATGTGGCTGGGGGCCATTTTGAGTGCTGCTACAGGCCCTGGCCATGTGCTGGGAGGCACGTGGCCATTTTGAATGCAGGCATTGTTGTTACGCCTGCAACCATTTTGCCTACTTTTCAACCTTCATGCCCAGGGGTAGTGAGTCTTGCATGGGCCTAGTCTTTCTGTGGGTTGTCTTGAATTTAAACATCATGGAGGGCATGGATGGAATGGGATTGTGCTGATTTTTCAGTGATTTTCGTTTTTTGGGGCTGTACTTGTGGCCTTTTCACCAGGGGTATTTGAGTCTAGCATGGGCCTAGTCTTTCTGTGGGCTGTCTTGAACTGAAACATCATGGAGGGCATGGATGGAATGGGATTGTGCTGATTTTTCAGTGATTTTCGTTTTTTGGGGCTGTACTTGTGGCCTTTTCACCATTGGTATTTGAGTCTAGCATGGGCCTAGTCTTTCTGTGGGGTGTCTTGAACTTAAAAATCATGGAGGGCATGGATGGAATGGGATTGTGCTGATTTTGCAGTGTTTTTCGATTTTTGGGGGTGTTCATGGGGGGGGACAGGCCATGTGGCTGGGGGCCATTTTGAGTGCTGCTACAGGCCCTGATCATGTGCTGGGAGTCAAGTGGCCATTTTGAATGCAGGCATTGTTGTTAGGCCTGCAACCATTTTGCCTACTTTTCAACCTTTATGCCCAGGGGTAGTGAGTCTTGCATGGGCCTAGTCTTTCTGTGGGTTGTCTTGAATTTAAACATCATGGAGGGCATGGATGGAATGGGATTGTGCTGATTTTTCAGTGATTTTCGTTTTTTGGGGCTGTACTTGTGGCCTTTTCGCCAGGGGTATTTGAGTCTAGCATGGGCCTAGTCTTTCTGTGGGCTGTCTTGAACTTAAACATCATGGAGGGCATGGATGGAATGGGATTGTGCTGATTTTTCAGTGATTTTCGTTTTTTGGGGCTGTACTTGTGGCCTTTTCACCAGGGGTATTTGAGTCTAGCATGGGCCTAGTCTTTCTGTGGGGTGTCTTGAACCTAAACATCATGGAGGGCATGGATGGAATGGGATTGTGCTGATTTTGCAGTGTTTTTCGATTTTTGGGGGTGTTCATGGGGAGGGACAGGCCATGTGGCTGGGGGCCATTTTGAGTGCTGCTACAGGCCCTGGCCATGTGCTGGGAGGCAAGTGGCCATTTTGAATGCAGGCATTGTTGTTAGGCCTGCAACCATTTTGCCTACTTTTCAACCTTTAGTCCCAGGGGTAGTGAGTCTTGCATGGGCCTAGTCTTTCTGTGGGTTGTCTTGAATTTAAACATCATGGAGGGCATGGATGGAATGGGATTGTGCTGATTTTTCAGTGATTTTCGTTTTTTGGGGCTGTACTTGTGGCCTTTTCACCAGGGGTATTTGAGTCTAGCATGGGCCTAGTCTTTCTGTAGGGTGTCTTCAACTTAAACATCATGGAGGGCATGGATGGACTGGGATTGTGCTGATTTTGCAGTGTTTTTCGATTTTTGGGGGTGTTCATGGGGGGGGACAGGCCATGTGGCTGGGGGCCATTTTGAGTGCTGCTACAGGCCCTGATCATGTGCTGGGAGGCAAGTGGCCATTTTGAATGCAGGCATTGTTGTTAGGCCTGCAACCATTTTGCCTACTTTTCAACCTTTATGCCCAGGGGTAGTGAGTCTTGCATGGGCCTAGTCTTTCTGTGGGTTGTCTTGAATTTAAACATCATGGAGGGCATGGATGGAATGGGATTGTGCTGATTTTTCAGTGATTTTCGTTTTTTGGGGCTGTACTTGTGGCCTTTTCGCCAGGGGTATTTGAGTCTAGCATGGGCCTAGTCTTTCTGTGGGCTGTCTTGAACTTAAACATCATGGAGGGCATGGATGGAATGGGATTGTGCTGATTTTTCAGTGATTTTCGTTTTTTGGGGCTGTACTTGTGGCCTTTTCACCAGGGGTATTTGAGTCTAGCATGGGCCTAGTCTTTCTGTGGGGTGTCTTGAACCTAAACATCATGGAGGGCATGGATGGAATGGGATTGTGCTGATTTTGCAGTGTTTTTCGATTTTTGGGGGTGTTCATGGGGAGGGACAGGCCATGTGGCTGGGGGCCATTTTGAGTGCTGCTACAGGCCCTGGCCATGTGCTGGGAGGCAAGTGGCCATTTTGAATGCAGGCATTGTTGTTAGGCCTGCAACCATTTTGCCTACTTTTCAACCTTTAGTCCCAGGGGTAGTGAGTCTTGCATGGGCCTAGTCTTTCTGTGGGTTGTCTTGAATTTAAACATAATGGAGGGCATGGATGGAATGGGATTGTGCTGATTTTTCAGTGATTTTCGTTTTTTGGGGCTGTACTTGTGGCCTTTTCACCAGGGGTATTTGAGTCTAGCATGGGCCTAGTCTTTCTGTAGGGTGTCTTCAACTTAAACATCATGGAGGGCATGGATGGACTGGGATTGTGCTGATTTTGCAGTGTTTTTCGATTTTTGGGGGTGTTCATGGGGGGGGACAGGCCATGTGGCTGGGGGCCATTTTGAGTGCTGCTACAGGCCCTGATCATGTGCTGGGAGGCAAGTGGCCATTTTGAATGCAGGCATTGTTGTTAGGCCTGCAACCATTTTGCCTACTTTTCAACCTTTATGCCCAGGGGTAGTGAGTCTTGCATGGGCCTAGTCTTTCTGTGGGTTGTCTTGAATTTAAACATCATGGAGGGCATGGATGGAATGGGATTGTGCTGATTTTTCAGTGATTTTCGTTTTTTGGGGCTGTACTTGTGGCCTTTTCGCCAGGGGTATTTGAGTCTAGCATGGGCCTAGTCTTTCTGTGGGGTGTCTTGAACTTAAACATCATGGAGGGCATGGATGGAATGGGATTGTGCTGATTTTGCAGTGTTTTTCGATTTTTGGGGGTGTTCATGGGGAGGGACAGGCCATGTGGCTGGGGGCCATTTTGAGTGCTGCTACAGGCCCTGGCCATGTGCTGGGAGGCAAGTGGCCATTTTGAATGCAGGCATTGTTGTTAGGCCTGCAACCATTTTGCCTACTTTTCAACCTTTAGTCCCAGGGGTAGTGAGTCTTGCATGGGCCTAGTCTTTCTGTGGGTTGTCTTGAATTTAAACATCATGGAGGGCATGGATGGAATGGGATTGTGCTGATTTTTCAGTGATTTTCGTTTTTTGGGGCTGTACTTGTGGCCTTTTCACCAGGGGTATTTGAGTCTAGCATGGGCCTAGTCTTTCTGTGGGGTGTCTTCAACTTAAACATCATGGAGGGCATGGATGGAATGGGATTGTGCTGATTTTGCAGTGTTTTTCGATTTTTGGGGGTGTTCATGAGGAGGGACAGGCCATGTGGCTGGGGGCCATTTTGAGTGCTGCTACAGGCCCTGGCCATGTGCTGGGAGGCAAGTGGCCATTTTGAATGCAGGCATTGTTGTTAGGCCTGCAACCATTTTGCCTACTTTTCAACCTTTATGCCCAGGGGTAGTGAGTCTTGCATGGGCCTAGTCTTTCTGTGGGTTGTCTTGAATTTAAACATCATGGAGGGCATGGATGGAATGGGATTTTGCTGATTTTTCAGTGATTTTCGTTTTTTGGGGCTGTACTTGTGGCCTTTTCACCAGAGGTGTTTGAGTCTAGCATGGGCCTAGTCTTTCTGTGGGCTGTCTTGAACTTAAACATCGTGGAGGGCATGGATGGAATGGGATTGTGCTGATTTTTCAGTGATTTTCGTTTTTTGGGGCTGTACTTGTGGCCTTTTCACCAGGGGTATTTGAGTCTAGCATGGGCCTAGTCTTTCTGTGGGGTGTCTTGAACTTAAACATCATGGAGGGCATGGATGGAATGGGATTGTAGTGATTTTGCAGTGTTTTTCGATTTTTGGGGGTGTTCATGGGGAGGGACAGGCCATGTGGCTGGGGGCCATTTTGAGTGCTGCTACAGGCCCTGGCCATGTGCTGGGAGGCAAGTGGCCATTTTGAATGCAGGCATTGTTGTTAGGCCTGCAACCATTTTGCCTACTTTTCAACCTTTAGTCCCAGGGGTAGTGAGTCTTGCATGGGCCTAGTCTTTCTGTGCGTTGTCTTGAATTTAAACATCATGGAGGGCATGGATGGAATGGGATTGTGCTGATTTTCCAGTGATTTTCGTTTTTTAGGGCTGTACTTGTGGCCTTTTCACCAGGGGTATTTGAGTCTAGCATGGGCCTAGTCTTTCTGTGGGGTGTCTTGAACTTAAACATCATGGAGGGCATGGATGGAATGGGATTGTGCTGATTTTGCAGTGTTTTTCGATTTTTGGGGGTGTTCATGGGGAGGGACAGGCCATGTGGCTGGGGGCCATTTTGAGTGCTGCTACAGGCCCTGGCCATGTGCTGGGAGGCAAGTGGCCATTTTGAATGCAGGCATTGTTGTTAGGCCTGCAACCATTTTGCCTACTTTTCAACCTTCATGCCCAGGGGTAGTGAGTCTTGCATGGGCCTAGTCTTTCTGTGGGTTGTCTTGAATTTAAACATCATGGAGGGCATGGATGGAATGGGATTGTGCTGATTTTTCAGTGATTTTCGTTTTTTGGGGCTGTACTTGTGGCCTTTTCACCAGGGTTATTTGAGTCTAGCATGGGCCTAGTCTTTCTGTGGGCTGTCTTGAACTTAAACATCATGGAGGGCATGGATGGAATGGGATTGTGCTGATTTTTCAGTGATTTTCGTTTTTTGGGGCTGTACTTGTGGCCTTTTCACCAGGGGTATTTGAGTCTAGCATGGGCCTAGTCTTTCTGTGGGGTGTCTTGAACTTAAACATCATGGAGGGCATGGATGGAATGGGATTGTGCTGATTTTGCAGTGTTTTTCGATTTTTGGGGGTGTTCATGGGGAGGGACAGGCCATGTGGCTGGGGGCCATTTTGAGTGCTGCTACAGGCCCTGGCCATGTGCTGGGAGGCAAGTCGCCATTTTGAATGCAGGCATTGTTGTTAGGCCTGCAACCATGTTGCCTACTTTTCAACCTTTATGCCCAGGGGTAGTGAGTCTTGCATGGGCCTAGTCTTTCTGTGGGTTGTCTTGAATTTAAACATCATGGAGGGCATGGATGGAATGGGATTGTACTGATTTTTCAGTGGTTTTCGTTTTTTGGGGCTGTACTTGTGGCCTTTTCACCAGGGGTATTTGAGTCTAGCATGGGCCTAGTCTTTCTGTGGGCTGTCTTGAACTTAAACATCATGGAGGGCATGGATGGAATGGGATTGTGCTGATTTTTCAGTGATTTTCGTTTTTTGGGGCTGTACTTGTGTCCTTTTCACCAGGGGTATTTGAGTCTAGCATGGGCCTAGTCTTTCTGTGGGGTGTCTTGAACTTAAACATCATGGAGGGCATGGATGGAATGGGATTGTAGTGATTTTGCAGTGTTTTTCGATTTTTGGGGGTGTTCATGGGGAGGGACAGGCCATGTGGCTGGGGGCCATTTTGAGTGCTGCTACAGGCCCTGGCCATGTGCTGGGAGGCAAGTGGCCATTTTTAATGCAGGCATTGTTGTTAGGCCTGCAACCATTTTGCCTACTTTTCAACCTTTATGCCCAGGTTTAGTGAGTCTTGCATGGGCCTAGTCTTTCTGTGGGTTGTCTTGAATTTAAACATCATGGAGGGCATGGATGGAATGGGATTGTGCTGATTTTTCAGTAATTTTCGTTTTTTGGGGCTGTACTTGTGGCCTTTTCACCAGGGGTATTTGAGTCTAGCATGGGCCTAGTCTTTCTGTGGGCTGTCTTGAACTTAAACATCATGGAGGGCATGGATGGAAAGGGATTGTGCTGATTTTTCAGTGATTTTCGTTTTTTGGGGCTGTACTTGTGGCCTTTTCACCAGGGGTATTTGAGTCTAGCATGGGCCTAGTCTTTCTGTGGTGTGTCTTGAACTTAAACATCATGGAGGGCATGGATGGAATGGGATTGTGCTGATTTTGCAGTGTTTTTCGATTTTTGGGAGTGTTCATGGGGAGGGACAGGCCATGTGGCTTGGGGCCATTTTGAGTGCTGCTACAGGCCCTGGCCATGTGCTGGGAGGCAAGTGGCCATTTTGAATGCAGGCATTGTTGTTAGGCCTGCAACCATTTTGCCTACTTTTCAACCTTTATGCCCAGGGGTAGTGAGTCTTGCATGGGCCTAGTCTTTCTGTGCGTTGTCTTGAATTTAAACATCATGGAGGGCATGGATGGAATGGGATTGTGCTGATTTTTCAGTGATTTTCGTTTTTTGGGGCTGTACTTGTGGCCTTTTCACCAGGGGTATTTGAGTCTAGCATGGGCCTAGTCTTTCTGTGGGCTGTCTTGAACTTAAACATCATGGAGGGCATGGATGGAATGGGATTGTGCTGATTTTTCAGTGATTTTCGTTTTTTGGGGCTGTACTTGTGGCCTTTTCACCAGGGGTATTTGAGTCTAGCATGGGCATAGTCTTTCTGTGGGGTGTTTTGAACTTAAACATCATGGAGGGCATGGATGGAATGGGATTGTGCTGATTTTGCAGTGTTTTTCTATTTTTGGGGGTGTTCATGGGGAGGGACAGGCCATGTGGCTGGGGGCCATTTTGAGTGCTGCTACAGGCCCTGGCCATGTGCTGGGAGGCAAGTGGCCATTTTGAATGCAGGCATTGTTGTTAGGCCTGCAACCATTTTGCCTACTTTTCAACCTTTATGCCCAGGGGTAGTGAGTCTTGCATGGGCCTAGTCTTTCTGTGGGTTGTCTTGAATTTAAACATCATGGAGGGCATGGATGGAATGGGATTGTGCTGATTTTTCAGTGATTTTCATTTTTTGGGGCTGTACTTGTGGCCTTTTCACCAGGGGTATTTGAGTCTAGCATGGGCCTAGTCTTTCTGTGGGCTGTCTTGAACTTAAACATATGGAGGGCATGGATGGAATGGGATTGTGCTGATTTTTCAGTGATTTTCGTTTTTTGGGGCTGTACTTGTGGCCTTTTCACCAGGGGTATTTGAGTCTAGCATGGGCTTAGTCTTTCTGTGGGGTGTCTTCAACTTAAACATCATGGAGGGCATGGATGGAATGGGATTGTGCTGATTTTGCAGTGTTTTTCGATTTTTGGGGGTGTTCATGGGGAGGGACAGGCCATGTGGCTGGGGGTCATTTTGAGTGCTGCTACAGGCCCTGGCCATGTGCTGGGAGGCAAGTGGCCATTTTGAATGCAGGCATTGTTGTTAGGCCTGCAACCATTTTGCCTACTTTTCAACCTTTATGCCCAGGGGTAGTGAGTCTTGCATGGGCCTAGTCTTTCTGTGGGTTGTCTTGAATTTAAACATCATGGAGGGAATGGATGGAATGGGATTGTGCTGATTTTTCAGTGATTTTCGTTTTTTGGGGCTGTACTTGTGGCCTTTTCACCAGGGGTATTTGAGTCTAGCATGGGCCTAGTCTTTCTGTGGGCTGTCTTGAACTTAAACATCATGGAGGGCATGGATGGAATGGGATTGTGCTGATTTTTCAGTGATTTTCGTTTTTTGGGGCTGCACTTGTGGCCTTTTCACCAGGGGTATTTGAGTCTAGCATGGGCCTAGTCTTTCTGTGGGGTGTCTTGAACTTAAACATCATGCAGGGCATGGATGGAATGGGATTGTGCTGATTTTGCAGTGTTTTTCGATTTTTGGGGGTGTTCATGGGGAGGGACAGGCCATGTGGCTGGGGGCCATTTTGAGTGCTGCTACAGGCCCTGGCCATGTGCTGGGAGGCAAGTGGCCATTTTGAATGCAGGCATTGTTGTTAGGCCTGCAACCATTTTGCCTACTTTTCAACCTTTATGCCCAGGGGTAGTGAGTCTTGCATGGGCCTAGTCTTTCTGTGGGTTGTCTTGAATTTAAACATCATGGAGGGAATGGATGGAATGGGATTGTGCTGATTTTTCAGTGATTTTCGTTTTTTGGGGCTGTACTTGTGGCCTTTTCACCAGGGGTATTTGAGTCTAGCATGGGCCTAGTCTTTCTGTGGGGTGTCTTGAACTTAAACATCATGGAGGGCATGGATGGAATGGCATTGTGCTGATTTTGCAGTGGTTTTCGATTTTTGGGGGTGTTCATGGGGAGGGACAGGCCATGTGGCTGGGGGCCATTTTGAGTGCTGCTACAGGCCCTGGCCATGTGCTGGGAGGCAAGTGGCCATTTTGAATGCAGGCATTGTTGTTAGGCCTGCAACCATTTTGCCTACTTTTCAACCTTTATGCCCAGGGGTAGTGAGTCTTGCATGGGCCTAGTCTTTCTGTCGGTTGTCTTGAATTTAAACATCATGGAGGGCATGGATGGAATGGGATTGTGCTGATTTTTCAGTGATTTTTGTTTTTTGGCGCTGTACTTGTGGCCTTTTCACCAGGGGTATTTGAGTCTAGCATGGGCCTAGTCTTTCTGTGGGCTGTCTTGAACTTAAACATCCTGGAGGGCATGGATGGAATGGGATTGTGCTGATTTTTCAGTGATTTTCATTTTTTGGGGCTGTACTTGTGGCCTTTTCACCAGGGGTATTTGAGTCTAGCATGGGCTTAGTCTTTCTGTGGGGTGTCTTCAACTTAAACATCATGGAGGGCATGGATGGAATGGGATATGCTGATTTTGCAGTGTTTTTCGATTTTTGGGGGTGTTCATGGGGAGGGACAGGCCATGTGGCTGGGGGCCATTTTGAGTGCTGCTACAGGCCCTGGCCATGTGCTGGGAGGCAAGTGGCCATTTTGAATGCAGGCATTGTTGTTAGGCCTGCAACCATTTTGCCTACTTTTCAACCTTTATGCCCAGGGGTAGTGAGTCTTGCATGGGCCTAGTCTTTCTGTGGGTTGTCTTGAATTTAAACATCATGGAGGGAATGGATGGAATGGGATTGTGCTGATTTTTCAGTGATTTTCGTTTTTTGGGGCTGTACTTGTGGCCTTTTCACCAGGGGTATTTGAGTCTAGCATGGGCCTAGTCTTTCTGTGGGCTGTCTTGAACTTAAACATCATGGAGGGCATGGATGGAATGGGATTGTGCTGATTTTTCAGTGGTTTTCGTTTTTTGGGGCTGCACTTGTGGCCTTTTCACCAGGGGTATTTGAGTCTAGCATGGGCCTAGTCTTTCTGTGGGGTGTCTTGAACTTAAACATCATGCAGGGCATGGATGGAATGGGATTGTGCTGATTTTGCAGTGTTTTTCGATTTTTGGGGGTGTTCATGGGGAGGGACAGGCCATGTGGCTGGGGGCCATTTTGAGCGCTGCTACAGGCCCTGGCCATGTGCTGGGTGGCAAGTGGCCATTTTGAATGCAGGCATTGCTGTTAGGCCTGCAACCATTTTGCCTACTTTTCAACCTTTATGCCCAGGGGTAGTGAGTCTTGCATGGGCCTAGTCTTTCTGTCGGTTGTCTTGAATTTAAACATCATGGAGGGCATGGATGGAATGGGATTGTGCTGATTTTTCAGTGATTTTCGTTTTTTGGGGCTGTACTTGTGGCCTTTTCACCAGGGGTATTTGAGTCTAGCATGGGCCTAGTCTTTCTGTGGGCTGTCTTGAACTTAAATATCATGGAGGGCATTGATGGAATGGGAGTGTGCTGATTTTTCAGTGATTTTCGTTTTTTGGGGCTGTACTTGTGGCCTTTTCACCAGGGGTATTTGAGTCTAGCATGGGCCTAGTCTTTCTGTGGGGTGTCTTGAACTTAAACATCATGGAGGGCATGGATGGAATGGGATTGTGCTGATTTTGCAGTGTTTTTCGATTTTTGGGGGTGTTCATGGGGAGGGACAGGCCATGTGGCTGGGGGCCATTTTGAGTGCTGCTACAGGCCCTGACCATGTGCTGGGAGGCAAGTGGCCATTTTGAATGCAGGCATTGTTGTTAGGCCTGCAACCATTTTGCCTACTTTTCAACCTTTATGCCCAGGGGTAGTGAGTCTTGCATGGGCCTAGTCTTTCTGTGGGTTGTCTTGAATTTAAACATCATGGAGGGCATGGATGGAATGGGATTGTGCTGATTTTTCAGTGATTTTCGTTTTTTGGGGCTGTACTTGTGGCCTTTTCACCAGGGGTATTAGAGTCTAGCATGGGCCTAGTCTTTCTGTGGGCTGTCTTGAACTTAAACATCATGGAGGGCATGGATGGAATGGGATTGTGCTGATTTTTCAGTGATTTTCGTTTTTTGGGGCTGTACTTGTGGCCTTTTCACCAGGGGTATTTGAGTCTAGCATGGGCCTAGTCTTTCTGTGGGGTGTCTTGAACTTAAACATCATGGAGGGCATGGATGGAATGGGATTGTGCTGATTTTGCAGTGTTTTTCGATTTTTGGGGTTGTTCATGGGGAGGGACAGGCCATGTGGCTGGGGGCCATTTTGAGTGCTGCTACAGGCCCTGGCCATGTGCTGGGAGGCAAGTGGCCATTTTGAATGCAGGCATTGTTGTTAGGCCTGCAACCATTTTGCCTACTTTTCAACCTTTATGCCCAGGGGTAGTGAGTCTTGCATGGGCCTAGTCTTTCTGTGGGTTGTCTTGAATTTAAACATCATGGAGGGCATGGATGGAATGGGATTGTGCTGATTTTTCAGTGATTTTCGTTTTTTGGGGCTGTACTTGTGGCCTTTTCACCAGGGGTATTTGAGTCTAGCATGGGCCTAGTCTTTCTGTGGGCTGTCTTGAACTTAAACATCATGGAGGGCATGGATGGAATGGGATTGTGCTGATTTTTCAGTGATTTTCGTTTTTTGGGGCTGTACTTGTGGCCTTTTCACCAGGGGTATTTGAGTCTAGCATGGGCCTAGTCTTTCTTTGGGCTGTCTTGAACTTAAACATCATGGAGGGCATGGATGGAATGGGATTGTGCTGATTTTGCAGTGTTTTTCGATTTTTGCAGTGTTCATGGTGAGGGACAGGCCATGTGGCTGGGTGCCATTTTGAGTGCTGCTACAGGCCCTGGCCATGTGCTGGGAGGCAAGTGGCCATTTTGAATGCAGGCATTGTTGTTAGGCCTGCAACCATTTTGCCTACTTTTCAACCTTTATGCCCAGGGGTAGTGAGTCTTGCATGGGCCTAGTCTTTCTGTGGGTTGTCTTGAATTTAAACATCATGGAGGGCATGGATGGAGAGGGATTGTGCTGATTTTTCAGTGATTTTCGTTTTTTGGGGCTGTACTTGTGGCCTTTTCACCAGGGGTATTTGAGTCTAGCATGGGCCTAGTCTTTCTGTGGGTTGTCTTGAATTTAAACATCATGGAGGGCATGGATGGAATGTGATTGTGCTGATTTTTCAGTGATTTTCGTTTTTTGGGGCTGTACTTGTGGCCTTTTCACCAGGGGTATTTGAGTCTAGCATGGGCCTAGTCTTTCTGTGGGCTGTCTTGAACTTAAACATATGGAGGGCATGGATGGAATGGGATTGTGCTGATTTTTCAGTGATTTTTGTTTTTTGGGGCTGTACTTGTGGCCTTTTCACCAGGGGTATTTGAGTCTAGCATGGGCCTAGTCTTTCTGTGGGCTGTCTTGAACTTAAACATATGGAGGGCATGGATGGAATGGGATTGTGCTGATTTTTCAGTGATTTTCGTTTTTTGGGGCTGTACTTGTGGCCTTTTCACCAGGGGTATTTGAGTCTAGCATGGGCTTAGTCTTTCTGTGGGGTGTCTTCAACTTAAACATCATGGAGGGCATGGATGGAATGGGATTGTGCTGATTTTGCAGTGTTTTTCGATTTTTGGGGTTGTTCATGGGGAGGGACAGGCCATGTGGCTGGGGGCCATTTTGAGTGCTGCTACAGGCCCTGGCCATGTGCTGGGAGGCAAGTGGCCATTTTGAATGCAGGCATTGTTGTTAGGCCTGCAACCATTTTGCCTACTTTTCAACCTTTATGCCCAGGGGTAGTGAGTCTTGCATGGGCCTAGTCTTTCTGTGGGCTGTCTTGAATTTAAACATCATGGAGGGCATGGATGGAATGGGATTGTGCTGATTTTTCAGTGATTTTCGTTTTTTGGGGCTGTACTTGTGGCCTTTTCACCAGGGGTATTTGAGTCTAGCATGGGCCTAGTCTTTCTGTGGGCTGTCTTGAACTTAAACATCATGGAGGGCATGGATGGAATGGGATTGTGCAGATTTTTCAGTGATTTTCGTTTTTTGGGGCTGTACTTGTGGCCTTTTCACCAGGGGTATTTGAGTCTAGCATGGGCCTAGTCTTTCTGTGGGGTGTCTTGAACTTAAACATCATGGAGGGCATGGATGGAATGGGATTGTGCTGATTTTGCAGTGTTTTTTGATTTTTGGGGATGTTCATGGGGAGGGACAGGCCATGTGGCTGGGGGCCATTTTGAGTGCTGCTACAGGCCCTGGCCATGTGCTGGGAGGCAAGTGGCCATTTTGAATGCAGGCATTGTTGTTAGGCCTGCAACCATTTTGCCTACTTTTCAACCTTTATGCCCGGGGGTAGTGAGTCTTGCATGGGCCTACTCTTTCTGTGGGTTGTCTTGAATTTAAACATCATGGAGGGCATGGATGGAATGGGATTGTGCTGATTTTTCAGTGATTTTCGTTTTTTGGGGCTGTACTTGTGGCCTTTTCACCAGGGGTATTTGAGTCTAGCATGGGCCTAGTCTTTCTGTGGGCTGTCTTGAACTTAAACATCATGGAGGGCATGGATGGAATGGGATTGTGCTGATTTTTCAGTGATTTTCGTTTTTTGGGGCTGTACTTGTGGCCTTTTCACCAGGGGTATTTGAGTCTAGCATGGACATAGTCTTTCTGTGGGGTGTCTTGAACTTAAACATCATGGAGGGCATGGATGGAATGGGATTGTGCTGATTTTGCAGTGTTTTTCGATTTTTGCAGTGTTCATGGTGAGGGACAGGCCATGTGGCTGGGTGCCATTTTGAGTGCTGCTACAGGCCCTGGCCATGTGCTGGGAGGCAAGTGGCCATTTTGAATGCAGGCATTGTTGTTAGGCCTGCAACCATTTTGCCTACTTTTCAACCTTTATGCCCAGGGGTAGTGAGTCTTGCATGGGCCTAGTCTTTCTGTGGGTTGTCTTGAATTTAAACATCATGGAGGGCATGGATGGAGAGGGATTGTGCTGATTTTTCAGTGATTTTCGTTTTTTGGGGCTGTACTTGTGGCCTTTTCACCAGGGGTATTTGAGTCTAGCATGGGCCTAGTCTTTCTGTGGGTTGTCTTGAATTTAAACATCATGGAGGGCATGGATGGAATGGGATTGTGCTGATTTTTCAGTGATTTTCGTTTTTTGGGGCTGTACTTGTGGCCTTTTCACCAGGGGTATTTGAGTCTAGCATGGGCCTAGTCTTTCTGTGGGCTGTCTTGAACTTAAACATATGGAGGGCATGGATGGAATGGGATTGTGCTGATTTTTCAGTGATTTTTGTTTTTTGGGGCTGTACTTGTGGCCTTTTCACCAGGGGTATTTGAGTCTAGCATGGGCCTAGTCTTTCTGTGGGCTGTCTTGAACTTAAACATATGGAGGGCATGGATGGAATGGGATTGTGCTGATTTTTCAGTGATTTTCGTTTTTTGGGGCTGTACTTGTGGCCTTTTCACCAGGGGTATTTGAGTCTAGCATGGGCTTAGTCTTTCTGTGGGGTGTCTTCAACTTAAACATCATGGAGGGCATGGATGGAATGGGATTGTGCTGATTTTGCAGTGTTTTTCGATTTTTGGGGGTGTTCATGGGGAGGGACAGGCCATGTGGCTGGGGGCCATTTTGAGTGCTGCTACAGGCCCTGGCCATGTGCTGGGAGGCAAGTGGCCATTTTGAATGCAGGCATTGTTGTTAGGCCTGCAACCATTTTGCCTACTTTTCAACCTTTATGCCCAGGGGTAGTGAGTCTTGCATGGGCCTAGTCTTTCTGTGGGTTGTCTTGAATTTAAACATCATGGAGGGAATGGATGGAATGGGATTGTGCTGATTTTTCAGTGATTTTCGTTTTTTGGGGCTGTACTTGTGGCCTTTTCACCAGGGGTATTTGAGTCTAGCATGGGCCTAGTCTTTCTGTGGGGTGTCTTGAACTTAAACATCATGCAGGGCATGGATGGAATGGGATTGTGCTGATTTTGCAGTGTTTTTTGATTTTTGGGGGTGTTCATGGGGAGGGACAGGCCATGTGGCTGGGGGCCATTTTGAGTGCTGCTACAGGCCCTGGCCATGTGCTGGGAGGCAAGTGGCCATTTTGAATGCAGGCATTGTTGTTAGGCCTGCAACCATTTTGCCTACTTTTCAACCTTTATGCCCAGGGGTAGTGAGTCTTGCATGGGCCTAGTCTTTCTGTGGGTTGTCTTGAATTTAAACATCATGGAGGGCATGGATGGAATGGGATTGTGCTGATTTTTCAGTGATTTTCGTTTTTTGGGGCTGTACTTGTGGCCTTTTCACCAGGGGTATTTGAGTCTAGCATGGGCCTAGTCTTTCTGTGGGGTGTCTTGAACTTAAACATCATGGAGGGCATGGATGGAATGGGATTGTGCTGATTTTGCAGTGGTTTTCGATTTTTGGGGGTGTTCATGGGGAGGGACAGGCCATGTGGCTGGGGGCCATTTTGAGTGCTGCTACAGGCCCTGGCCATGTGCTGGGAGGCAAGTGGCCATTTTGAATGCAGGCATTGTTGTTAGGCCTGCAACCATTTTGCCTACTTTTCAACCTTTATGCCCAGGGGTAGTGAGTCTTGCATGGGCCTAGTCTTTCTGTCGGTTGTCTTGAATTTAAACATCATGGAGGGCATGGATGGAATGGGATTGTGCTGATTTTTCAGTGATTTTTGTTTTTTGGCGCTGTACTTGTGGCCTTTTCACCAGGGGTATTTGAGTCTAGCATGGGCCTAGTCTTTCTGTGGGCTGTCTTGAACTTAAACATCCTGGAGGGCATGGATGGAATGGGATTGTGCTGATTTTTCAGTGATTTTCATTTTTTGGGGCTGTACTTGTGGCCTTTTCACCAGGGGTATTTGAGTCTAGCATGGGCTTAGTCTTTCTGTGGGGTGTCTTCAACTTAAACATCATGGAGGGCATGGATGGAATGGGATGTGCTGATTTTGCAGTGTTTTTCGTTTTTTGGAGGTGTTCATGGGGAGGGACAGGCCATGTGGCTGGGGGCCATTTTAAGTGCTGCTACAGGCCCTGGCCATGTGCTGGGAGGCAAGTGGCCATTTTGAATGCAGGCATTGTTGTTAGGCCTGCAACCATTTTGCCTACTTTTCAACCTTTATGCCCAGGGGTAGTGAGTCTTGCATGGGCCTAGTCTTTCTGTGGGTTGTCTTGAATTTAAACATCATGGAGGGAATGGATGGAATGGGATTGTGCTGATTTTTCAGTGATTTTCGTTTTTTGGGGCTGTACTTGTGGCCTTTTCACCAGGGGTATTTGAGTCTAGCATGGGCCTAGTCTTTCTGTGGGCTGTCTTGAACCTAAACATCATGGAGGGCATGGATGGAATGGGATTGTGCTGATTTTTCAGTGATTTTCGTTTTTTGGGGCTGCACTTGTGGCCTTTTCACCAGGGGTATTTGAGTCTAGCATGGGCCTAGTCTTTCTGTGGGGTGTCTTGAACTTAAACATCATGCAGGGCATGGATGGAATGGGATTGTGCTGATTTTGCAGTGTTTTTCGATTTTTGGGGGTGTTCATGGGGAGGGACAGGCCATGTGGCTGGGGGCCATTTTGAGTGCTGCTACAGGCCCTGGCCATGTGCTGGGTGGCAAGTGGCCATTTTGAATGCAGGCATTGCTGTTAGGCCTGCAACCATTTTGCCTACTTTTCAACCTTTATGCCCAGGGGTAGTGAGTTTTGCATGGGCCTAGTCTTTCTGTCGGTTGTCTTGAATTTAAACATCATGGAGGGCATGGATGGAATGGGATTGTGCTGATTTTTCAGTGATTTTCGTTTTTTGGGGCTGTACTTGTGGCCTTTTCACCAGGGGTATTTGAGTCTAGCATGGGCCTAGTCTTTCTGTGGGCTGTCTTGAACTTAAACATCATGGAGGGCATTGATGGAATGGGAGTGTGCTGATTTTTCAGTGATTTTCGTTTTTTGGGGCTGTACTTGTGGCCTTTTCACCAGGGGTATTTGAGTCTAGCATGGGCCTAGTCTTTCTGTGGGGTGTCTTGAACTTAAACATCATGGAGGGCATGGATGGAATGGGATTGTGCTAATTTTGCAGTGTTTTTCGATTTTTGGGGGTGTTCATGGGGAGGGACAGGCCATGTGGCTGGGGGCCATTTTGAGTGCTGCTACAGGCCCTGACCATGTGCTGGGAGGCAAGTGGCCATTTTGAATGCAGGCATTGTTGTTAGGCCTGCAACCATTTTGCCTACTTTTCAACCTTTATGCCCAGGGGTAGTGAGTCTTGCATGGGCCTAGTCTTTCTGTGGGTTGTCTTGAATTTAAACATCATGGAGGGCATGGATGGAATGGGATTGTGCTGATTTTTCAGTGATTTTCGTTTTTTGGGGCTGTACTTGTGGCCTTTTCACCAGGGGTATTAGAGTCTAGCATGGGCCTAGTCTTTCTGTGGGCTGTCTTGAACTTAAACATCATGGAGGGCATGGATGGAATGGGATTGTGCTGATTTTTCAGTGATTTTCGTTTTTTGGGGCTGTACTTGTGGCCTTTTCACCAGGGGTATTTGAGTCTAGCATGGGCCTAGTCTTTCTGTGGGGTGTCTTGAATTTAAACATCATGGAGGGCATGGATGGAATGGGATTGTGCTGATTTTGCAGTGTTTTTCGATTTTTGGGGTTGTTCATGGGGAGGGACAGGCCATGTGGCTGGGGGCCATTTTGAGTGCTGCTACAGGCCCTGGCCATGTGCTGGGAGGCAAGTGGCCATTTTGAATGCAGGCATTGTTGTTAGGCCTGCAACCATTTTGCCTACTTTTCAACCTTTATGCCCAGGGGTAGTGAGTCTTGCATGGGCCTAGTCTTTCTGTGGGTTGTCTTGAATTTAAACATCATGGAGGGCATGGATGGAATGGGATTGTGCTGATTTTTCAGTAATTTTCGTTTTTTGGGGCTGTACTTGTGGCCTTTTCACCAGGGGTATTTGAGTCTAGCATGGGCCTAGTCTTTCTGTGGGCTGTCTTGAACTTAAACATCATGGAGGGCATGGATGGAAAGGGATTGTGCTGATTTTTCAGTGATTTTCGTTTTTTGGGGCTGTACTTGTGGCCTTTTCACCAGGGGTATTTGAGTCTAGCATGGGCCTAGTCTTTCTGTGGTGTGTCTTGAACTTAAACATCATGGAGGGCATGGATGGAATGGGATTGTGCTGATTTTGCAGTGTTTTTCGATTTTTGGGAGTGTTCATGGGGAGGGACAGGCCATGTGGCTTGGGGCCATTTTGAGTGCTGCTACAGGCCCTGGCCATGTGCTGGGAGGCAAGTGGCCATTTTGAATGCAGGCATTGTTGTTAGGCCTGCAACCATTTTGCCTACTTTTCAACCTTTATGCCCAGGGGTAGTGAGTCTTGCATGGGCCTAGTCTTTCTGTGCGTTGTCTTGAATTTAAACATCATGGAGGGCATGGATGGAATGGGATTGTGCTGATTTTTCAGTGATTTTCGTTTTTTGGGGCTGTACTTGTGGCCTTTTCACCAGGGGTATTTGAGTCTAGCATGGGCCTAGTCTTTCTGTGGGCTGTCTTGAACTTAAACATCATGGAGGGCATGGATGGAATGGGATTGTGCTGATTTTTCAGTGATTTTCGTTTTTTGGGGCTGTACTTGTGGCCTTTTCACCAGGGGTATTTGAGTCTAGCATGGGCATAGTCTTTCTGTGGGGTGTTTTGAACTTAAACATCATGGAGGGCATGGATGGAATGGGATTGTGCTGATTTTGCAGTGTTTTTCTATTTTTGGGGGTGTTCATGGGGAGGGACAGGCCATGTGGCTGGGGGCCATTTTGAGTGCTGCTACAGGCCCTGGCCATGTGCTGGGAGGCAAGTGGCCATTTTGAATGCAGGCATTGTTGTTAGGCCTGCAACCATTTTGCCTACTTTTCAACCTTTATGCCCAGGGGTAGTGAGTCTTGCATGGGCCTAGTCTTTCTGTGGGTTGTCTTGAATTTAAACATCATGGAGGGCATGGATGGAATGGGATTGTGCTGATTTTTCAGTGATTTTCATTTTTTGGGGCTGTACTTGTGGCCTTTTCACCAGGGGTATTTGAGTCTAGCATGGGCCTAGTCTTTCTGTGGGCTGTCTTGAACTTAAACATATGGAGGGCATGGATGGAATGGGATTGTGCTGATTTTTCAGTGATTTTCGTTTTTTGGGGCTGTACTTGTGGCCTTTTCACCAGGGGTATTTGAGTCTAGCATGGGCTTAGTCTTTCTGTGGGGTGTCTTCAACTTAAACATCATGGAGGGCATGGATGGAATGGGATTGTGCTGATTTTGCAGTGTTTTTCGATTTTTGGGGGTGTTCATGGGGAGGGACAGGCCATGTGGCTGGGGGTCATTTTGAGTGCTGCTACAGGCCCTGGCCATGTGCTGGGAGGCAAGTGGCCATTTTGAATGCAGGCATTGTTGTTAGGCCTGCAACCATTTTGCCTACTTTTCAACCTTTATGCCCAGGGGTAGTGAGTCTTGCATGGGCCTAGTCTTTCTGTGGGTTGTCTTGAATTTAAACATCATGGAGGGAATGGATGGAATGGGATTGTGCTGATTTTTCAGTGATTTTCGTTTTTTGGGGCTGTACTTGTGGCCTTTTCACCAGGGGTATTTGAGTCTAGCATGGGCCTAGTCTTTCTGTGGGCTGTCTTGAACTTAAACATCATGGAGGGCATGGATGGAATGGGATTGTGCTGATTTTTCAGTGATTTTCGTTTTTTGGGGCTGCACTTGTGGCCTTTTCACCAGGGGTATTTGAGTCTAGCATGGGCCTAGTCTTTCTGTGGGGTGTCTTGAACTTAAACATCATGCAGGGCATGGATGGAATGGGATTGTGCTGATTTTGCAGTGTTTTTCGATTTTTGGGGGTGTTCATGGGGAGGGACAGGCCATGTGGCTGGGGGCCATTTTGAGTGCTGCTACAGGCCCTGGCCATGTGCTGGGAGGCAAGTGGCCATTTTGAATGCAGGCATTGTTGTTAGGCCTGCAACCATTTTGCCTACTTTTCAACCTTTATGCCCAGGGGTAGTGAGTCTTGCATGGGCCTAGTCTTTCTGTGGGTTGTCTTGAATTTAAACATCATGGAGGGAATGGATGGAATGGGATTGTGCTGATTTTTCAGTGATTTTCGTTTTTTGGGGCTGTACTTGTGGCCTTTTCACCAGGGGTATTTGAGTCTAGCATGGGCCTAGTCTTTCTGTGGGGTGTCTTGAACTTAAACATCATGGAGGGCATGGATGGAATGGCATTGTGCTGATTTTGCAGTGGTTTTCGATTTTTGGGGGTGTTCATGGGGAGGGACAGGCCATGTGGCTGGGGGCCATTTTGAGTGCTGCTACAGGCCCTGGCCATGTGCTGGGAGGCAAGTGGCCATTTTGAATGCAGGCATTGTTGTTAGGCCTGCAACCATTTTGCCTACTTTTCAACCTTTATGCCCAGGGGTAGTGAGTCTTGCATGGGCCTAGTCTTTCTGTCGGTTGTCTTGAATTTAAACATCATGGAGGGCATGGATGGAATGGGATTGTGCTGATTTTTCAGTGATTTTTGTTTTTTGGCGCTGTACTTGTGGCCTTTTCACCAGGGGTATTTGAGTCTAGCATGGGCCTAGTCTTTCTGTGGGCTGTCTTGAACTTAAACATCCTGGAGGGCATGGATGGAATGGGATTGTGCTGATTTTTCAGTGATTTTCATTTTTTGGGGCTGTACTTGTGGCCTTTTCACCAGGGGTATTTGAGTCTAGCATGGGCTTAGTCTTTCTGTGGGGTGTCTTCAACTTAAACATCATGGAGGGCATGGATGGAATGGGATATGCTGATTTTGCAGTGTTTTTCGATTTTTGGGGGTGTTCATGGGGAGGGACAGGCCATGTGGCTGGGGGCCATTTTGAGTGCTGCTACAGGCCCTGGCCATGTGCTGGGAGGCAAGTGGCCATTTTGAATGCAGGCATTGTTGTTAGGCCTGCAACCATTTTGCCTACTTTTCAACCTTTATGCCCAGGGGTAGTGAGTCTTGCATGGGCCTAGTCTTTCTGTGGGTTGTCTTGAATTTAAACATCATGGAGGGAATGGATGGAATGGGATTGTGCTGATTTTTCAGTGATTTTCGTTTTTTGGGGCTGTACTTGTGGCCTTTTCACCAGGGGTATTTGAGTCTAGCATGGGCCTAGTCTTTCTGTGGGCTGTCTTGAACTTAAACATCATGGAGGGCATGGATGGAATGGGATTGTGCTGATTTTTCAGTGGTTTTCGTTTTTTGGGGCTGCACTTGTGGCCTTTTCACCAGGGGTATTTGAGTCTAGCATGGGCCTAGTCTTTCTGTGGGGTGTCTTGAACTTAAACATCATGCAGGGCATGGATGGAATGGGATTGTGCTGATTTTGCAGTGTTTTTCGATTTTTGGGGGTGTTCATGGGGAGGGACAGGCCATGTGGCTGGGGGCCATTTTGAGCGCTGCTACAGGCCCTGGCCATGTGCTGGGTGGCAAGTGGCCATTTTGAATGCAGGCATTGCTGTTAGGCCTGCAACCATTTTGCCTACTTTTCAACCTTTATGCCCAGGGGTAGTGAGTCTTGCATGGGCCTAGTCTTTCTGTCGGTTGTCTTGAATTTAAACATCATGGAGGGCATGGATGGAATGGGATTGTGCTGATTTTTCAGTGATTTTCGTTTTTTGGGGCTGTACTTGTGGCCTTTTCACCAGGGGTATTTGAGTCTAGCATGGGCCTAGTCTTTCTGTGGGCTGTCTTGAACTTAAATATCATGGAGGGCATTGATGGAATGGGAGTGTGCTGATTTTTCAGTGATTTTCGTTTTTTGGGGCTGTACTTGTGGCCTTTTCACCAGGGGTATTTGAGTCTAGCATGGGCCTAGTCTTTCTGTGGGGTGTCTTGAACTTAAACATCATGGAGGGCATGGATGGAATGGGATTGTGCTGATTTTGCAGTGTTTTTCGATTTTTGGGGGTGTTCATGGGGAGGGACAGGCCATGTGGCTGGGGGCCATTTTGAGTGCTGCTACAGGCCCTGACCATGTGCTGGGAGGCAAGTGGCCATTTTGAATGCAGGCATTGTTGTTAGGCCTGCAACCATTTTGCCTACTTTTCAACCTTTATGCCCAGGGGTAGTGAGTCTTGCATGGGCCTAGTCTTTCTGTGGGTTGTCTTGAATTTAAACATCATGGAGGGCATGGATGGAATGGGATTGTGCTGATTTTTCAGTGATTTTCGTTTTTTGGGGCTGTACTTGTGGCCTTTTCACCAGGGGTATTAGAGTCTAGCATGGGCCTAGTCTTTCTGTGGGCTGTCTTGAACTTAAACATCATGGAGGGCATGGATGGAATGGGATTGTGCTGATTTTTCAGTGATTTTCGTTTTTTGGGGCTGTACTTGTGGCCTTTTCACCAGGGGTATTTGAGTCTAGCATGGGCCTAGTCTTTCTGTGGGGTGTCTTGAACTTAAACATCATGGAGGGCATGGATGGAATGGGATTGTGCTGATTTTGCAGTGTTTTTCGATTTTTGGGGTTGTTCATGGGGAGGGACAGGCCATGTGGCTGGGGGCCATTTTGAGTGCTGCTACAGGCCCTGGCCATGTGCTGGGAGGCAAGTGGCCATTTTGAATGCAGGCATTGTTGTTAGGCCTGCAACCATTTTGCCTACTTTTCAACCTTTATGCCCAGGGGTAGTGAGTCTTGCATGGGCCTAGTCTTTCTGTGGGTTGTCTTGAATTTAAACATCATGGAGGGCATGGATGGAATGGGATTGTGCTGATTTTTCAGTGATTTTCGTTTTTTGGGGCTGTACTTGTGGCCTTTTCACCAGGGGTATTTGAGTCTAGCATGGGCCTAGTCTTTCTGTGGGCTGTCTTGAACTTAAACATCATGGAGGGCATGGATGGAATGGGATTGTGCTGATTTTTCAGTGATTTTCGTTTTTTGGGGCTGTACTTGTGGCCTTTTCACCAGGGGTATTTGAGTCTAGCATGGGCCTAGTCTTTCTTTGGGCTGTCTTGAACTTAAACATCATGGAGGGCATGGATGGAATGGGATTGTGCTGATTTTGCAGTGTTTTTCGATTTTTGCAGTGTTCATGGTGAGGGACAGGCCATGTGGCTGGGTGCCATTTTGAGTGCTGCTACAGGCCCTGGCCATGTGCTGGGAGGCAAGTGGCCATTTTGAATGCAGGCATTGTTGTTAGGCCTGCAACCATTTTGCCTACTTTTCAACCTTTATGCCCAGGGGTAGTGAGTCTTGCATGGGCCTAGTCTTTCTGTGGGTTGTCTTGAATTTAAACATCATGGAGGGCATGGATGGAGAGGGATTGTGCTGATTTTTCAGTGATTTTCGTTTTTTGGGGCTGTACTTGTGGCCTTTTCACCAGGGGTATTTGAGTCTAGCATGGGCCTAGTCTTTCTGTGGGTTGTCTTGAATTTAAACATCATGGAGGGCATGGATGGAATGTGATTGTGCTGATTTTTCAGTGATTTTCGTTTTTTGGGGCTGTACTTGTGGCCTTTTCACCAGGGGTATTTGAGTCTAGCATGGGCCTAGTCTTTCTGTGGGCTGTCTTGAACTTAAACATATGGAGGGCATGGATGGAATGGGATTGTGCTGATTTTTCAGTGATTTTTGTTTTTTGGGGCTGTACTTGTGGCCTTTTCACCAGGGGTATTTGAGTCTAGCATGGGCCTAGTCTTTCTGTGGGCTGTCTTGAACTTAAACATATGGAGGGCATGGATGGAATGGGATTGTGCTGATTTTTCAGTGATTTTCGTTTTTTGGGGCTGTACTTGTGGCCTTTTCACCAGGGGTA
The DNA here is from genome assembly GCF_964263255.1 of Lissotriton vulgaris. NCBI lineage: Eukaryota > Metazoa > Chordata > Amphibia > Caudata > Salamandridae > Lissotriton > Lissotriton vulgaris. Next base: position 29,851 of record NW_028248456.1, read on the forward strand.
TTTGAGTCTAGCATGGGCTTAGTCTTTCTGTGGGGTGTCTTCAACTTAAACATCATGGAGGGCATGGATGGAATGGGATTGTGCTGATTTTGCAGTGTTTTTCGATTTTTGGGGTTGTTCATGGGGAGGGACAGGCCATGTGGCTGGGGGCCATTTTGAGTGCTGCTACAGGCCCTGGCCATGTGCTGGGAGGCAAGTGGCCATTTTGAATGCAGGCATTGTTGTTAGGCCTGCAACCATTTTGCCTACTTTTCAACCTTTATGCCCAGGGGTAGTGAGTCTTGCATGGGCCTAGTCTTTCTGTGGGCTGTCTTGAATTTAAACATCATGGAGGGCATGGATGGAATGGGATTGTGCTGATTTTTCAGTGATTTTCGTTTTTTGGGGCTGTACTTGTGGCCTTTTCACCAGGGGTATTTGAGTCTAGCATGGGCCTAGTCTTTCTGTGGGCTGTCTTGAACTTAAACATCATGGAGGGCATGGATGGAATGGGATTGTGCAGATTTTTCAGTGATTTTCGTTTTTTGGGGCTGTACTTGTGGCCTTTTCACCAGGGGTATTTGAGTCTAGCATGGGCCTAGTCTTTCTGTGGGGTGTCTTGAACTTAAACATCATGGAGGGCATGGATGGAATGGGATTGTGCTGATTTTGCAGTGTTTTTTGATTTTTGGGGATGTTCATGGGGAGGGACAGGCCATGTGGCTGGGGGCCATTTTGAGTGCTGCTACAGGCCCTGGCCATGTGCTGGGAGGCAAGTGGCCATTTTGAATGCAGGCATTGTTGTTAGGCCTGCAACCATTTTGCCTACTTTTCAACCTTTATGCCCGGGGGTAGTGAGTCTTGCATGGGCCTACTCTTTCTGTGGGTTGTCTTGAATTTAAACATCATGGAGGGCATGGATGGAATGGGATTGTGCTGATTTTTCAGTGATTTTCGTTTTTTGGGGCTGTACTTGTGGCCTTTTCACCAGGGGTATTTGAGTCTAGCATGGGCCTAGTCTTTCTGTGGGCTGTCTTGAACTTAAACATCATGGAGGGCATGGATGGAATGGGATTGTGCTGATTTTTCAGTGATTTTCGTTTTTTGGGGCTGTACTTGTGGCCTTTTCACCAGGGGTATTTGAGTCTAGCATGGACATAGTCTTTCTGTGGGGTGTCTTGAACTTAAACATCATGGAGGGCATGGATGGAATGGGATTGTGCTGATTTTGCAGTGTTTTTCGATTTTTGCAGTGTTCATGGTGAGGGACAGGCCATGTGGCTGGGTGCCATTTTGAGTGCTGCTACAGGCCCTGGCCATGTGCTGGGAGGCAAGTGGCCATTTTGAATGCAGGCATTGTTGTTAGGCCTGCAACCATTTTGCCTACTTTTCAACCTTTATGCCCAGGGGTAGTGAGTCTTGCATGGGCCTAGTCTTTCTGTGGGTTGTCTTGAATTTAAACATCATGGAGGGCATGGATGGAGAGGGATTGTGCTGATTTTTCAGTGATTTTCGTTTTTTGGGGCTGTACTTGTGGCCTTTTCACCAGGGGTATTTGAGTCTAGCATGGGCCTAGTCTTTCTGTGGGTTGTCTTGAATTTAAACATCATGGAGGGCATGGATGGAATGGGATTGTGCTGATTTTTCAGTGATTTTCGTTTTTTGGGGCTGTACTTGTGGCCTTTTCACCAGGGGTATTTGAGTCTAGCATGGGCCTAGTCTTTCTGTGGGCTGTCTTGAACTTAAACATATGGAGGGCATGGATGGAATGGGATTGTGCTGATTTTTCAGTGATTTTTGTTTTTTGGGGCTGTACTTGTGGCCTTTTCACCAGGGGTATTTGAGTCTAGCATGGGCCTAGTCTTTCTGTGGGCTGTCTTGAACTTAAACATATGGAGGGCATGGATGGAATGGGATTGTGCTGATTTTTCAGTGATTTTCGTTTTTTGGGGCTGTACTTGTGGCCTTTTCACCAGGGGTATTTGAGTCTAGCATGGGCTTAGTCTTTCTGTGGGGTGTCTTCAACTTAAACATCATGGAGGGCATGGATGGAATGGGATTGTGCTGATTTTGCAGTGTTTTTCGATTTTTGGGGGTGTTCATGGGGAGGGACAGGCCATGTGGCTGGGGGCCATTTTGAGTGCTGCTACAGGCCCTGGCCATGTGCTGGGAGGCAAGTGGCCATTTTGAATGCAGGCATTGTTGTTAGGCCTGCAACCATTTTGCCTACTTTTCAACCTTTATGCCCAGGGGTAGTGAGTCTTGCATGGGCCTAGTCTTTCTGTGGGTTGTCTTGAATTTAAACATCATGGAGGGAATGGATGGAATGGGATTGTGCTGATTTTTCAGTGATTTTCGTTTTTTGGGGCTGTACTTGTGGCCTTTTCACCAGGGGTATTTGAGTCTAGCATGGGCCTAGTCTTTCTGTGGGGTGTCTTGAACTTAAACATCATGCAGGGCATGGATGGAATGGGATTGTGCTGATTTTGCAGTGTTTTTTGATTTTTGGGGGTGTTCATGGGGAGGGACAGGCCATGTGGCTGGGGGCCATTTTGAGTGCTGCTACAGGCCCTGGCCATGTGCTGGGAGGCAAGTGGCCATTTTGAATGCAGGCATTGTTGTTAGGCCTGCAACCATTTTGCCTACTTTTCAACCTTTATGCCCAGGGGTAGTGAGTCTTGCATGGGCCTAGTCTTTCTGTGGGTTGTCTTGAATTTAAACATCATGGAGGGCATGGATGGAATGGGATTGTGCTGATTTTTCAGTGATTTTCGTTTTTTGGGGCTGTACTTGTGGCCTTTTCACCAGGGGTATTTGAGTCTAGCATGGGCCTAGTCTTTCTGTGGGGTGTCTTGAACTTAAACATCATGGAGGGCATGGATGGAATGGGATTGTGCTGATTTTGCAGTGGTTTTCGATTTTTGGGGGTGTTCATGGGGAGGGACAGGCCATGTGGCTGGGGGCCATTTTGAGTGCTGCTACAGGCCCTGGCCATGTGCTGGGAGGCAAGTGGCCATTTTGAATGCAGGCATTGTTGTTAGGCCTGCAACCATTTTGCCTACTTTTCAACCTTTATGCCCAGGGGTAGTGAGTCTTGCATGGGCCTAGTCTTTCTGTCGGTTGTCTTGAATTTAAACATCATGGAGGGCATGGATGGAATGGGATTGTGCTGATTTTTCAGTGATTTTTGTTTTTTGGCGCTGTACTTGTGGCCTTTTCACCAGGGGTATTTGAGTCTAGCATGGGCCTAGTCTTTCTGTGGGCTGTCTTGAACTTAAACATCCTGGAGGGCATGGATGGAATGGGATTGTGCTGATTTTTCAGTGATTTTCATTTTTTGGGGCTGTACTTGTGGCCTTTTCACCAGGGGTATTTGAGTCTAGCATGGGCTTAGTCTTTCTGTGGGGTGTCTTCAACTTAAACATCATGGAGGGCATGGATGGAATGGGATGTGCTGATTTTGCAGTGTTTTTCGTTTTTTGGAGGTGTTCATGGGGAGGGACAGGCCATGTGGCTGGGGGCCATTTTAAGTGCTGCTACAGGCCCTGGCCATGTGCTGGGAGGCAAGTGGCCATTTTGAATGCAGGCATTGTTGTTAGGCCTGCAACCATTTTGCCTACTTTTCAACCTTTATGCCCAGGGGTAGTGAGTCTTGCATGGGCCTAGTCTTTCTGTGGGTTGTCTTGAATTTAAACATCATGGAGGGAATGGATGGAATGGGATTGTGCTGATTTTTCAGTGATTTTCGTTTTTTGGGGCTGTACTTGTGGCCTTTTCACCAGGGGTATTTGAGTCTAGCATGGGCCTAGTCTTTCTGTGGGCTGTCTTGAACCTAAACATCATGGAGGGCATGGATGGAATGGGATTGTGCTGATTTTTCAGTGATTTTCGTTTTTTGGGGCTGCACTTGTGGCCTTTTCACCAGGGGTATTTGAGTCTAGCATGGGCCTAGTCTTTCTGTGGGGTGTCTTGAACTTAAACATCATGCAGGGCATGGATGGAATGGGATTGTGCTGATTTTGCAGTGTTTTTCGATTTTTGGGGGTGTTCATGGGGAGGGACAGGCCATGTGGCTGGGGGCCATTTTGAGTGCTGCTACAGGCCCTGGCCATGTGCTGGGTGGCAAGTGGCCATTTTGAATGCAGGCATTGCTGTTAGGCCTGCAACCATTTTGCCTACTTTTCAACCTTTATGCCCAGGGGTAGTGAGTTTTGCATGGGCCTAGTCTTTCTGTCGGTTGTCTTGAATTTAAACATCATGGAGGGCATGGATGGAATGGGATTGTGCTGATTTTTCAGTGATTTTCGTTTTTTGGGGCTGTACTTGTGGCCTTTTCACCAGGGGTATTTGAGTCTAGCATGGGCCTAGTCTTTCTGTGGGCTGTCTTGAACTTAAACATCATGGAGGGCATTGATGGAATGGGAGTGTGCTGATTTTTCAGTGATTTTCGTTTTTTGGGGCTGTACTTGTGGCCTTTTCACCAGGGGTATTTGAGTCTAGCATGGGCCTAGTCTTTCTGTGGGGTGTCTTGAACTTAAACATCATGGAGGGCATGGATGGAATGGGATTGTGCTAATTTTGCAGTGTTTTTCGATTTTTGGGGGTGTTCATGGGGAGGGACAGGCCATGTGGCTGGGGGCCATTTTGAGTGCTGCTACAGGCCCTGACCATGTGCTGGGAGGCAAGTGGCCATTTTGAATGCAGGCATTGTTGTTAGGCCTGCAACCATTTTGCCTACTTTTCAACCTTTATGCCCAGGGGTAGTGAGTCTTGCATGGGCCTAGTCTTTCTGTGGGTTGTCTTGAATTTAAACATCATGGAGGGCATGGATGGAATGGGATTGTGCTGATTTTTCAGTGATTTTCGTTTTTTGGGGCTGTACTTGTGGCCTTTTCACCAGGGGTATTAGAGTCTAGCATGGGCCTAGTCTTTCTGTGGGCTGTCTTGAACTTAAACATCATGGAGGGCATGGATGGAATGGGATTGTGCTGATTTTTCAGTGATTTTCGTTTTTTGGGGCTGTACTTGTGGCCTTTTCACCAGGGGTATTTGAGTCTAGCATGGGCCTAGTCTTTCTGTGGGGTGTCTTGAATTTAAACATCATGGAGGGCATGGATGGAATGGGATTGTGCTGATTTTGCAGTGTTTTTCGATTTTTGGGGTTGTTCATGGGGAGGGACAGGCCATGTGGCTGGGGGCCATTTTGAGTGCTGCTACAGGCCCTGGCCATGTGCTGGGAGGCAAGTGGCCATTTTGAATGCAGGCATTGTTGTTAGGCCTGCAACCATTTTGCCTACTTTTCAACCTTTATGCCCAGGGGTAGTGAGTCTTGCATGGGCCTAGTCTTTCTGTGGGTTGTCTTGAATTTAAACATCATGGAGGGCATGGATGGAATGGGATTGTGCTGATTTTTCAGTGATTTTCGTTTTTTGGGGCTGTACTTGTGGCCTTTTCACCAGGGGTATTTGAGTCTAGCATGGGCCTAGTCTTTCTGTGGGCTGTCTTGAACTTAAACATCATGGAGGGCATGGATGGAATGGGATTGTGCTGATTTTTCAGTGATTTTCGTTTTTTGGGGCTGTACTTGTGGCCTTTTCACCGGGGGTATTTGAGTCTAGCATGGGCTTAGTCTTTCTGTGGGGTGTCTTGAACTTAAACATCATGGAGGGCATGGATGGAATGGGATTGTGCTGATTTTGCAGTGTTTTTTGATTTTTGGGGATGTTCATGGGGAGGGACAGGCCATGTGGCTGGGGGCCATTTTGAGTGCTGCTACAGGCCCTGGCCATGTGCTGGGAGGCAAGTGGCCATTTTGAATGCAGGCATTGTTGTTAGGCCTGCAACCATTTTGCCTACTTTTCAACCTTTATGCCCGGGGGTAGTGAGTCTTGCATGGGCCTACTCTTTCTGTGGGTTGTCTTGAATTTAAACATCATGGAGGGCATGGATGGAATGGGATTGTGCTGATTTTTCAGTGATTTTCGTTTTTTGGGGCTGTACTTGTGGCCTTTTCACCAGGGGTATTTGAGTCTAGCATGGGCCTAGTCTTTCTGTGGGCTGTCTTGAACTTAAACATCATGGAGGGCATGGATGGAATGGGATTGTGCTGATTTTTCAGTGATTTTCGTTTTTTGGGGCTGTACTTGTGGCCTTTTCACCAGGGGTATTTGAGTCTAGCATGGACATAGTCTTTCTGTGGGGTGTCTTGAACTTAAACATCATGGAGGGCATGGATGGAATGGGATTGTGCTGATTTTGCAGTGTTTTTCGATTTTTGGAGTGTTCATGGTGAGGGACAGGCCATGTGGCTGGGTGCCATTTTGAGTGCTGCTACAGGCCCTGGCCATGTGCTGGGAGGCAAGTGGCCATTTTGAATGCAGGCATTGTTGTTAGGCCTGCAACCATTTTGCCTACTTTTCAACCTTTATGCCCAGTGGTAGTGAGTCTTGCATGGGCCTAGTCTTTCTGTGGGTTGTCTTGAATTTAAACATCATGGAGGGCATGGATGGAGAGGGATTGTGCTGATTTTTCAGTGATTTTCGTTTTTTGGGGCTGTACTTGTGGCCTTTTCACCAGGGGTATTTGAGTCTAGCATGGGCCTAGTCTTTCTGTGGGTTGTCTTGAATTTAAACATCATGGAGGGCATGGATGGAATGGGATTGTGCTGATTTTTCAGTGATTTTCGTTTTTTGGGGCTGTACTTGTGGCCTTTTCACCAGGGTTATTTGAGTCTAGCATGGGCCTAGTCTTTCTGTGGGCTGTCTTGAACTTAAACATCATGGAGGGCATGGATGGAATGGGATTGTGCTGATTTTTCAGTGATTTTCGTTTTTTAGGGCTGTACTTGTGGCCTTTTCACCAGGGGTATTTGAGTCTAGCATGGGCCTAGTCTTTCTGTGGGGTGTCTTGAACTTAAACATCATGGAGGGCATGGATGGAATGGGATTGTGCTGATTTTGCAGTGTTTTTCGATTTTTGGGGGTGTTCATGGGGAGGGACAGGCCATGTGGCTGGGGGCCATTTTGAGTGCTGCTACAGGCCCTGGCCATGTGCTGGGAGGCAAGTCGCCATTTTGAATGCAGGCATTGTTGTTAGGCCTGCAACCATTTTGCCTACTTTTCAACCTTTATGCCCAGGGGTAGTGAGTCTTGCATGGGCCTAGTCTTTCTGTGGGTTGTCTTGAATTTAAACATCATGGAGGGAATGGATGGAATGGGATTGTGCTGATTTTTCAGTGATTTTCGTTTTTTGGGGCTGTACTTGTGGCCTTTTCACCAGGGGTATTTGAGTCTAGCATGGGCCTAGTCTTTCTGTGGGGTGTCTTGAACTTAAACATCATGCAGGGCATGGATGGAATGGGATTGTGCTGATTTTGCAGTGTTTTTCGATTTTTGGGGGTGTTCATGGGGAGGGACAGGCCATGTGGCTGGGGGCCATTTTGAGTGCTGCTACAGGCCCTGGCCATGTGCTGGGAGGCAAGTGGCCATTTTGAATGCAGGCATTGTTGTTAGGCCTGCAACCATTTTGCCTACTTTTCAACCTTTATGCCCAGGGGTAGTGAGTCTTGCATGGGCCTAGTCTTTCTGTGGGTTGTCTTGAATTTAAACATCATGGAGGGCATGGATGGAATGGGATTGTGCTGATTTTTCAGTGATTTTCGTTTTTTGGGGCTGTACTTGTGGCCTTTTCACCAGGGGTATTTGAGTCTAGCATGGGCCTAGTCTTTCTGTGGGGTGTCTTGAACTTAAACATCATGGAGGGCATGGATGGAATGGGATTGTGCTGATTTTGCAGTGGTTTTCGATTTTTGGGGGTGTTCATGGGGAGGGACAGGCCATGTGGCTGGGGGCCATTTTGAGTGCTGCTACAGGCCCTGGCCATGTGCTGGGAGGCAAGTGGCCATTTTGAATGCAGGCATTGTTGTTAGGCCTGCAACCATTTTGCCTACTTTTCAACCTTTATGCCCAGGGGTAGTGAGTCTTGCATGGGCCTAGTCTTTCTGTCGGTTGTCTTGAATTTAAACATCATGGAGGGCATGGATGGAATGGGATTGTGCTGATTTTTCAGTGATTTTTGTTTTTTGGCGCTGTACTTGTGGCCTTTTCACCAGGGGTATTTGAGTCTAGCATGGGCCTAGTCTTTCTGTGGGCTGTCTTGAACTTAAACATCCTGGAGGGCATGGATGGAATGGGATTGTGCTGATTTTTCAGTGATTTTCATTTTTTGGGGCTGTACTTGTGGCCTTTTCACCAGGGGTATTTGAGTCTAGCATGGGCTTAGTCTTTCTGTGGGGTGTCTTCAACTTAAACATCATGGAGGGCATGGATGGAATGGGATGTGCTGATTTTGCAGTGTTTTTCGTTTTTTGGAGGTGTTCATGGGGAGGGACAGGCCATGTGGCTGGGGGCCATTTTAAGTGCTGCTACAGGCCCTGGCCATGTGCTGGGAGGCAAGTGGCCATTTTGAATGCAGGCATTGTTGTTAGGCCTGCAACCATTTTGCCTACTTTTCAACCTTTATGCCCAGGGGTAGTGAGTCTTGCATGGGCCTAGTCTTTCTGTGGGTTGTCTTGAATTTAAACATCATGGAGGGAATGGATGGAATGGGATTGTGCTGATTTTTCAGTGATTTTCGTTTTTTGGGGCTGTACTTGTGGCCTTTTCACCAGGGGTATTTGAGTCTAGCATGGGCCTAGTCTTTCTGTGGGCTGTCTTGAACCTAAACATCATGGAGGGCATGGATGGAATGGGATTGTGCTGATTTTTCAGTGATTTTCGTTTTTTGGGGCTGCACTTGTGGCCTTTTCACCAGGGGTATTTGAGTCTAGCATGGGCCTAGTCTTTCTGTGGGGTGTCTTGAACTTAAACATCATGCAGGGCATGGATGGAATGGGATTGTGCTGATTTTGCAGTGTTTTTCGATTTTTGGGGGTGTTCATGGGGAGGGACAGGCCATGTGGCTGGGGGCCATTTTGAGTGCTGCTACAGGCCCTGGCCATGTGCTGGGTGGCAAGTGGCCATTTTGAATGCAGGCATTGCTGTTAGGCCTGCAACCATTTTGCCTACTTTTCAACCTTTATGCCCAGGGGTAGTGAGTTTTGCATGGGCCTAGTCTTTCTGTCGGTTGTCTTGAATTTAAACATCATGGAGGGCATGGATGGAATGGGATTGTGCTGATTTTTCAGTGATTTTCGTTTTTTGGGGCTGTACTTGTGGCCTTTTCACCAGGGGTATTTGAGTCTAGCATGGGCCTAGTCTTTCTGTGGGCTGTCTTGAACTTAAACATCATGGAGGGCATTGATGGAATGGGAGTGTGCTGATTTTTCAGTGATTTTCGTTTTTTGGGGCTGTACTTGTGGCCTTTTCACCAGGGGTATTTGAGTCTAGCATGGGCCTAGTCTTTCTGTGGGGTGTCTTGAACTTAAACATCATGGAGGGCATGGATGGAATGGGATTGTGCTAATTTTGCAGTGTTTTTCGATTTTTGGGGGTGTTCATGGGGAGGGACAGGCCATGTGGCTGGGGGCCATTTTGAGTGCTGCTACAGGCCCTGACCATGTGCTGGGAGGCAAGTGGCCATTTTGAATGCAGGCATTGTTGTTAGGCCTGCAACCATTTTGCCTACTTTTCAACCTTTATGCCCAGGGGTAGTGAGTCTTGCATGGGCCTAGTCTTTCTGTGGGTTGTCTTGAATTTAAACATCATGGAGGGCATGGATGGAATGGGATTGTGCTGATTTTTCAGTGATTTTCGTTTTTTGGGGCTGTACTTGTGGCCTTTTCACCAGGGGTATTAGAGTCTAGCATGGGCCTAGTCTTTCTGTGGGCTGTCTTGAACTTAAACATCATGGAGGGCATGGATGGAATGGGATTGTGCTGATTTTTCAGTGATTTTCGTTTTTTGGGGCTGTACTTGTGGCCTTTTCACCAGGGGTATTTGAGTCTAGCATGGGCCTAGTCTTTCTGTGGGGTGTCTTGAATTTAAACATCATGGAGGGCATGGATGGAATGGGATTGTGCTGATTTTGCAGTGTTTTTCGATTTTTGGGGTTGTTCATGGGGAGGGACAGGCCATGTGGCTGGGGGCCATTTTGAGTGCTGCTACAGGCCCTGGCCATGTGCTGGGAGGCAAGTGGCCATTTTGAATGCAGGCATTGTTGTTAGGCCTGCAACCATTTTGCCTACTTTTCAACCTTTATGCCCAGGGGTAGTGAGTCTTGCATGGGCCTAGTCTTTCTGTGGGTTGTCTTGAATTTAAACATCATGGAGGGCATGGATGGAATGGGATTGTGCTGATTTTTCAGTGATTTTCGTTTTTTGGGGCTGTACTTGTGGCCTTTTCACCAGGGGTATTTGAGTCTAGCATGGGCCTAGTCTTTCTGTGGGCTGTCTTGAACTTAAACATCATGGAGGGCATGGATGGAATGGGATTGTGCTGATTTTTCAGTGATTTTCGTTTTTTGGGGCTGTACTTGTGGCCTTTTCACCAGGGGTATTTGAGTCTAGCATGGGCTTAGTCTTTCTGTGGGGTGTCTTGAACTTAAACATCATGGAGGGCATGGATGGAATGGGATTGTGCTGATTTTGCAGTGTTTTTTGATTTTTGGGGATGTTCATGGGGAGGGACAGGCCATGTGGCTGGGGGCCATTTTGAGTGCTGCTACAGGCCCTGGCCATGTGCTGGGAGGCAAGTGGCCATTTTGAATGCAGGCATTGTTGTTAGGCCTGCAACCATTTTGCCTACTTTTCAACCTTTATGCCCGGGGGTAGTGAGTCTTGCATGGGCCTACTCTTTCTGTGGGTTGTCTTGAATTTAAACATCATGGAGGGCATGGATGGAATGGGATTGTGCTGATTTTTCAGTGATTTTCGTTTTTTGGGGCTGTACTTGTGGCCTTTTCACCAGGGGTATTTGAGTCTAGCATGGGCCTAGTCTTTCTGTGGGCTGTCTTGAACTTAAACATCATGGAGGGCATGGATGGAATGGGATTGTGCTGATTTTTCAGTGATTTTCGTTTTTTGGGGCTGTACTTGTGGCCTTTTCACCAGGGGTATTTGAGTCTAGCATGGACATAGTCTTTCTGTGGGGTGTCTTGAACTTAAACATCATGGAGGGCATGGATGGAATGGGATTGTGCTGATTTTGCAGTGTTTTTCGATTTTTGGAGTGTTCATGGTGAGGGACAGGCCATGTGGCTGGGTGCCATTTTGAGTGCTGCTACAGGCCCTGGCCATGTGCTGGGAGGCAAGTGGCCATTTTGAATGCAGGCATTGTTGTTAGGCCTGCAACCATTTTGCCTACTTTTCAACCTTTATGCCCAGTGGTAGTGAGTCTTGCATGGGCCTAGTCTTTCTGTGGGTTGTCTTGAATTTAAACATCATGGAGGGCATGGATGGAGAGGGATTGTGCTGATTTTTCAGTGATTTTCGTTTTTTGGGGCTGTACTTGTGGCCTTTTCACCAGGGGTATTTGAGTCTAGCATGGGCCTAGTCTTTCTGTGGGTTGTCTTGAATTTAAACATCATGGAGGGCATGGATGGAATGGGATTGTGCTGATTTTTCAGTGATTTTCGTTTTTTGGGGCTGTACTTGTGGCCTTTTCACCAGGGTTATTTGAGTCTAGCATGGGCCTAGTCTTTCTGTGGGCTGTCTTGAACTTAAACATCATGGAGGGCATGGATGGAATGGGATTGTGCTGATTTTTCAGTGATTTTCGTTTTTTAGGGCTGTACTTGTGGCCTTTTCACCAGGGGTATTTGAGTCTAGCATGGGCCTAGTCTTTCTGTGGGGTGTCTTGAACTTAAACATCATGGAGGGCATGGATGGAATGGGATTGTGCTGATTTTGCAGTGTTTTTCGATTTTTGGGGGTGTTCATGGGGAGGGACAGGCCATGTGGCTGGGGGCCATTTTGAGTGCTGCTACAGGCCCTGGCCATGTGCTGGGAGGCAAGTCGCCATTTTGAATGCAGGCATTGTTGTTAGGCCTGCAACCATTTTGCCTACTTTTCAACCTTTATGCCCAGGGGTAGTGAGTCTTGCATGGGCCTAGTCTTTCTGTGGGTTGTCTTGAATTTAAACATCATGGAGGGCATGGATGGAATGGGATTGTACTGATTTTTCAGTGGTTTTCGTTTTTTGGGGCTGTACTTGTGGCCTTTTCACCAGGGGTATTTGAGTCTAGCATGGGCCTAGTCTTTCTGTGGGCTGTCTTGAACTTAAACATCATGGAGGGCATGGATGGAATGGGATTGTGCTGATTTTTCAGTGATTTTCGTTTTTTGGGGCTGTACTTGTGTCCTTTTCACCAGGGGTATTTGAGTCTAGCATGGGCCTAGTCTTTCTGTGGGGTGTCTTGAACTTAAACATCATGGAGGGCATGGATGGAATGGGATTGTAGTGATTTTGCAGTGTTTTTCGATTTTTGGGGGTGTTCATGGGGAGGGACAGGCCATGTGGCTGGGGGCCATTTTGAGTGCTGCTACAGGCCCTGGCCATGTGCTGGGAGGCAAGTGGCCATTTTGAATGCAGGCATTGTTGTTAGGCCTGCAACCATTTTGCCTACTTTTCAACCTTTATGCCCAGGTTTAGTGAGTCTTGCATGGGCCTAGTCTTTCTGTGGGTTGTCTTGAATTTAAACATCATGGAGGGCATGGATGGAATGGGATTGTGCTGATTTTTCAGTAATTTTCGTTTTTTGGGGCTGTACTTGTGGCCTTTTCACCAGGGGTATTTGAGTCTAGCATGGGCCTAGTCTTTCTGTGGGCTGTCTTGAACTTAAACATCATGGAGGGCATGGATGGAAAGGGATTGTGCTGATTTTTCAGTGATTTTCGTTTTTTGGGGCTGTACTTGTGGCCTTTTCACCAGGGGTATTTGAGTCTAGCATGGGCCTAGTCTTTCTGTGGTGTGTCTTGAACTTAAACATCATGGAGGGCATGGATGGAATGGGATTGTGCTGATTTTGCAGTGTTTTTCGATTTTTGGGAGTGTTCATGGGGAGGGACAGGCCATGTGGCTGGGGGCCATTTTGAGTGCTGCTACAGGCCCTGGCCATGTGCTGGGAGGCAAGTGGCCATTTTGAATGCAGGCATTGTTGTTAGGCCTGCAACCATTTTGCCTACTTTTCAACCTTTATGCCCAGGGGTAGTGAGTCTTGCATGGGCCTAGTCTTTCTGTGCGTTGTCTTGAATTTAAACATCATGGAGGGCATGGATGGAATGGGATTGTGCTGATTTTTCAGTGATTTTCGTTTTTTGGGGCTGTACTTGTGGCCTTTTCACCAGGGGTATTTGAGTCTAGCATGGGCCTAGTCTTTCTGTGGGCTGTCTTGAACTTAAACATCATGGAGGGCATGGATGGAATGGGATTGTGCTGATTTTTCAGTGATTTTCGTTTTTTGGGGCTGTACTTGTGGCCTTTTCACCAGGGGTATTTGAGTCTAGCATGGGCATAGTCTTTCTGTGGGGTGTTTTGAACTTAAACATCATGGAGGGCATGGATGGAATGGGATTGTGCTGATTTTGCAGTGTTTTTCTATTTTTGGGGGTGTTCATGGGGAGGGACAGGCCATGTGGCTGGGGGCCATTTTGAGTGCTGCTACAGGCCCTGGCCATGTGCTGGGAGGCAAGTGGCCATTTTGAATGCAGGCATTGTTGTTAGGCCTGCAACCATTTTGCCTACTTTTCAACCTTTATGCCCAGGGGTAGTGAGTCTTGCATGGGCCTAGTCTTTCTGTGGGTTGTCTTGAATTTAAACATCATGGAGGGCATGGATGGAATGGGATTGTGCTGATTTTTCAGTGATTTTCATTTTTTGGGGCTGTACTTGTGGCCTTTTCACCAGGGGTATTTGAGTCTAGCATGGGCCTAGTCTTTCTGTGGGCTGTCTTGAACTTAAACATATGGAGGGCATGGATGGAATGGGATTGTGCTGATTTTTCAGTGATTTTCGTTTTTTGGGGCTGTACTTGTGGCCTTTTCACCAGGGGTATTTGAGTCTAGCATGGGCTTAGTCTTTCTGTGGGGTGTCTTCAACTTAAACATCATGGAGGGCATGGATGGAATGGGATTGTGCTGATTTTGCAGTGTTTTTCGATTTTTGGGGGTGTTCATGGGGAGGGACAGGCCATGTGGCTGGGGGTCATTTTGAGTGCTGCTACAGGCCCTGGCCATGTGCTGGGAGGCAAGTGGCCATTTTGAATGCAGGCATTGTTGTTAGGCCTGCAACCATTTTGCCTACTTTTCAACCTTTATGCCCAGGGGTAGTGAGTCTTGCATGGGCCTAGTCTTTCTGTGGGTTGTCTTGAATTTAAACATCATGGAGGGAATGGATGGAATGGGATTGTGCTGATTTTTCAGTGATTTTCGTTTTTTGGGGCTGTACTTGTGGCCTTTTCACCAGGGGTATTTGAGTCTAGCATGGGCCTAGTCTTTCTGTGGGCTGTCTTGAACTTAAAGATCATGGAGGGCATGGATGGAATGGGATTGTGCTGATTTTTCAGTGATTTTCGTTTTTTGGGGCTGCACTTGTGGCCTTTTCACCAGGGGTATTTGAGTCTAGCATGGGCCTAGTCTTTCTGTGGGGTGTCTTGAACTTAAACATCATGCAGGGCATGGATGGAATGGGATTGTGCTGATTTTGCAGTGTTTTTCGATTTTTGGGGGTGTTCATGGGGAGGGACAGGCCATGTGGCTGGGGGCCATTTTGAGTGCTGCTACAGGCCCTGGCCATGTGCTGGGAGGCAAGTGGCCATTTTGAATGCAGGCATTGTTGTTAGGCCTGCAACCATTTTGCCTACTTTTCAACCTTTATGCCCAGGGGTAGTGAGTCTTGCATGGGCCTAGTCTTTCTGTGGGTTGTCTTGAATTTAAACATCATGGAGGGAATGGATGGAATGGGATTGTGCTGATTTTTCAGTGATTTTCGTTTTTTGGGGCTGTACTTGTGGCCTTTTCACCAGGGGTATTTGAGTCTAGCATGGGCCTAGTCTTTCTGTGGGGTGTCTTGAACTTAAACATCATGGAGGGCATGGATGGAATGGCATTGTGCTGATTTTGCAGTGGTTTTCGATTTTTGGGGGTGTTCATGGGGAGGGACAGGCCATGTGGCTGGGGGCCATTTTGAGTGCTGCTACAGGCCCTGGCCATGTGCTGG
This sequence comes from Lissotriton vulgaris, assembly GCF_964263255.1. Taxonomy (NCBI): domain Eukaryota; kingdom Metazoa; phylum Chordata; class Amphibia; order Caudata; family Salamandridae; genus Lissotriton; species Lissotriton vulgaris. The sequence goes on from NW_028248456.1 coordinate 44,982, forward strand.
GAGGCAAGTGGCCATTTTGAATGCAGGCATTGTTGTTAGGCCTGCAACCATTTTGCCTACTTTTCAACCTTTATGCCCAGGGGTAGTGAGTCTTGCATGGGCCTAGTCTTTCTGTCGGTTGTCTTGAATTTAAACATCATGGAGGGCATGGATGGAATGGGATTGTGCTGATTTTTCAGTGATTTTTGTTTTTTGGCGCTGTACTTGTGGCCTTTTCACCAGGGGTATTTGAGTCTAGCATGGGCCTAGTCTTTCTGTGGGCTGTCTTGAACTTAAACATCCTGGAGGGCATGGATGGAATGGGATTGTGCTGATTTTTCAGTGATTTTCATTTTTTGGGGCTGTACTTGTGGCCTTTTCACCAGGGGTATTTGAGTCTAGCATGGGCTTAGTCTTTCTGTGGGGTGTCTTCAACTTAAACATCATGGAGGGCATGGATGGAATGGGATATGCTGATTTTGCAGTGTTTTTCGATTTTTGGGGGTGTTCATGGGGAGGGACAGGCCATGTGGCTGGGGGCCATTTTGAGTGCTGCTACAGGCCCTGGCCATGTGCTGGGAGGCAAGTGGCCATTTTGAATGCAGGCATTGTTGTTAGGCCTGCAACCATTTTGCCTACTTTTCAACCTTTATGCCCAGGGGTAGTGAGTCTTGCATGGGCCTAGTCTTTCTGTGGGTTGTCTTGAATTTAAACATCATGGAGGGAATGGATGGAATGGGATTGTGCTGATTTTTCAGTGATTTTCGTTTTTTGGGGCTGTACTTGTGGCCTTTTCACCAGGGGTATTTGAGTCTAGCATGGGCCTAGTCTTTCTGTGGGCTGTCTTGAACTTAAACATCATGGAGGGCATGGATGGAATGGGATTGTGCTGATTTTTCAGTGGTTTTCGTTTTTTGGGGCTGCACTTGTGGCCTTTTCACCAGGGGTATTTGAGTCTAGCATGGGCCTAGTCTTTCTGTGGGGTGTCTTGAACTTAAACATCATGCAGGGCATGGATGGAATGGGATTGTGCTGATTTTGCAGTGTTTTTCGATTTTTGGGGGTGTTCATGGGGAGGGACAGGCCATGTGGCTGGGGGCCATTTTGAGCGCTGCTACAGGCCCTGGCCATGTGCTGGGTGGCAAGTGGCCATTTTGAATGCAGGGATTGCTGTTAGGCCTGCAACCATTTTGCCTACTTTTCAACCTTTATGCCCAGGGGTAGTGAGTCTTGCATGGGCCTAGTCTTTCTGTCGGTTGTCTTGAATTTAAACATCATGGAGGGCATGGATGGAATGGGATTGTGCTGATTTTTCAGTGATTTTCGTTTTTTGGGGCTGTACTTGTGGCCTTTTCACCAGGGGTATTTGAGTCTAGCATGGGCCTAGTCTTTCTGTGGGCTGTCTTGAACTTAAACATCATGGAGGGCATTGATGGAATGGGAGTGTGCTGATTTTTCAGTGATTTTCGTTTTTTGGGGCTGTACTTGTGGCCTTTTCACCAGGGGTATTTGAGTCTAGCATGGGCCTAGTCTTTCTGTGGGGTGTCTTGAACTTAAACATCATGGAGGGCATGGATGGAATGGGATTGTGCTGATTTTGCAGTGTTTTTCGATTTTTGGGGGTGTTCATGGGGAGGGACAGGCCATGTGGCTGGGGGCCATTTTGAGTGCTGCTACAGGCCCTGACCATGTGCTGGGAGGCAAGTGGCCATTTTGAATGCAGGCATTGTTGTTAGGCCTGCAACCATTTTGCCTACTTTTCAACCTTTATGCCCAGGGGTAGTGAGTCTTGCATGGGCCTAGTCTTTCTGTGGGTTGTCTTGAATTTAAACATCATGGAGGGCATGGATGGAATGGGATTGTGCTGATTTTTCAGTGATTTTCGTTTTTTGGGGCTGTACTTGTGGCCTTTTCACCAGGGGTATTAGAGTCTAGCATGGGCCTAGTCTTTCTGTGGGCTGTCTTGAACTTAAACATCATGGAGGGCATGGATGGAATGGGATTGTGCTGATTTTTCAGTGATTTTCGTTTTTTGGGGCTGTACTTGTGGCCTTTTCACCAGGGGTATTTGAGTCTAGCATGGGCCTAGTCTTTCTGTGGGGTGTCTTGAACTTAAACATCATGGAGGGCATGGATGGAATGGGATTGTGCTGATTTTGCAGTGTTTTTCGATTTTTGGGGTTGTTCATGGGGAGGGACAGGCCATGTGGCTGGGGGCCATTTTGAGTGCTGCTACAGGCCCTGGCCATGTGCTGGGAGGCAAGTGGCCATTTTGAATGCAGGCATTGTTGTTAGGCCTGCAACCATTTTGCCTACTTTTCAACCTTTATGCCCAGGGGTAGTGAGTCTTGCATGGGCCTAGTCTTTCTGTGGGTTGTCTTGAATTTAAACATCATGGAGGGCATGGATGGAATGGGATTGTGCTGATTTTTCAGTGATTTTCGTTTTTTGGGGCTGTACTTGTGGCCTTTTCACCAGGGGTATTTGAGTCTAGCATGGGCCTAGTCTTTCTGTGGGCTGTCTTGAACTTAAACATCATGGAGGGCATGGATGGAATGGGATTGTGCAGATTTTTCAGTGATTTTCGTTTTTTGGGGCTGTACTTGTGGCCTTTTCACCAGGGGTATTTGAGTCTAGCATGGGCCTAGTCTTTCTGTGGGGTGTCTTGAACTTAAACATCATGGAGGGCATGGATGGAATGGGATTGTGCTGATTTTGCAGTGTTTTTTGATTTTTGGGGATGTTCATGGGGAGGGACAGGCCATGTGGCTGGGGGCCATTTTGAGTGCTGCTACAGGCCCTGGCCATGTGCTGGGAGGCAAGTGGCCATTTTGAATGCAGGCATTGTTGTTAGGCCTGCAACCATTTTGCCTACTTTTCAACCTTTATGCCCGGGGGTAGTGAGTCTTGCATGGGCCTACTCTTTCTGTGGGTTGTCTTGAATTTAAACATCATGGAGGGCATGGATGGAATGGGATTGTGCTGATTTTTCAGTGATTTTCGTTTTTTGGGGCTGTACTTGTGGCCTTTTCACCAGGGGTATTTGAGTCTAGCATGGGCCTAGTCTTTCTGTGGGCTGTCTTGAACTTAAACATCATGGAGGGCATGGATGGAATGGGATTGTGCTGATTTTTCAGTGATTTTCGTTTTTTGGGGCTGTACTTGTGGCCTTTTCACCAGGGGTATTTGAGTCTAGCATGGACATAGTCTTTCTGTGGGGTGTCTTGAACTTAAACATCATGGAGGGCATGGATGGAATGGGATTGTGCTGATTTTGCAGTGTTTTTCGATTTTTGCAGTGTTCATGGTGAGGGACAGGCCATGTGGCTGGGTGCCATTTTGAGTGCTGCTACAGGCCCTGGCCATGTGCTGGGAGGCAAGTGGCCATTTTGAATGCAGGCATTGTTGTTAGGCCTGCAACCATTTTGCCTACTTTTCAACCTTTATGCCCAGGGGTAGTGAGTCTTGCATGGGCCTAGTCTTTCTGTGGGTTGTCTTGAATTTAAACATCATGGAGGGCATGGATGGAGAGGGATTGTGCTGATTTTTCAGTGATTTTCGTTTTTTGGGGCTGTACTTGTGGCCTTTTCACCAGGGGTATTTGAGTCTAGCATGGGCCTAGTCTTTCTGTGGGTTGTCTTGAATTTAAACATCATGGAGGGCATGGATGGAATGGGATTGTGCTGATTTTTCAGTGATTTTCGTTTTTTGGGGCTGTACTTGTGGCCTTTTCACCAGGGGTATTTGAGTCTAGCATGGGCCTAGTCTTTCTGTGGGCTGTCTTGAACTTAAACATATGGAGGGCATGGATGGAATGGGATTGTGCTGATTTTTCAGTGATTTTTGTTTTTTGGGGCTGTACTTGTGGCCTTTTCACCAGGGGTATTTGAGTCTAGCATGGGCCTAGTCTTTCTGTGGGCTGTCTTGAACTTAAACATATGGAGGGCATGGATGGAATGGGATTGTGCTGATTTTTCAGTGATTTTCGTTTTTTGGGGCTGTACTTGTGGCCTTTTCACCAGGGGTATTTGAGTCTAGCATGGGCTTAGTCTTTCTGTGGGGTGTCTTCAACTTAAACATCATGGAGGGCATGGATGGAATGGGATTGTGCTGATTTTGCAGTGTTTTTCGATTTTTGGGGTTGTTCATGGGGAGGGACAGGCCATGTGGCTGGGGGCCATTTTGAGTGCTGCTACAGGCCCTGGCCATGTGCTGGGAGGCAAGTGGCCATTTTGAATGCAGGCATTGTTGTTAGGCCTGCAACCATTTTGCCTACTTTTCAACCTTTATGCCCAGGGGTAGTGAGTCTTGCATGGGCCTAGTCTTTCTGTGGGTTGTCTTGAATTTAAACATCATGGAGGGCATGGATGGAATGGGATTGTGCTGATTTTTCAGTGATTTTCGTTTTTTGGGGCTGTACTTGTGGCCTTTTCACCAGGGGTATTTGAGTCTAGCATGGGCCTAGTCTTTCTGTGGGCTGTCTTGAACTTAAACATCATGGAGGGCATGGATGGAATGGGATTGTGCAGATTTTTCAGTGATTTTCGTTTTTTGGGGCTGTACTTGTGGCCTTTTCACCAGGGGTATTTGAGTCTAGCATGGGCCTAGTCTTTCTGTGGGGTGTCTTGAACTTAAACATCATGGAGGGCATGGATGGAATGGGATTGTGCTGATTTTGCAGTGTTTTTTGATTTTTGGGGATGTTCATGGGGAGGGACAGGCCATGTGGCTGGGGGCCATTTTGAGTGCTGCTACAGGCCCTGGCCATGTGCTGGGAGGCAAGTGGCCATTTTGAATGCAGGCATTGTTGTTAGGCCTGCAACCATTTTGCCTACTTTTCAACCTTTATGCCCGGGGGTAGTGAGTCTTGCATGGGCCTACTCTTTCTGTGGGTTGTCTTGAATTTAAACATCATGGAGGGCATGGATGGAATGGGATTGTGCTGATTTTTCAGTGATTTTCGTTTTTTGGGGCTGTACTTGTGGCCTTTTCACCAGGGGTATTTGAGTCTAGCATGGGCCTAGTCTTTCTGTGGGCTGTCTTGAACTTAAACATCATGGAGGGCATGGATGGAATGGGATTGTGCTGATTTTTCAGTGATTTTCGTTTTTTGGGGCTGTACTTGTGGCCTTTTCACCAGGGGTATTTGAGTCTAGCATGGACATAGTCTTTCTGTGGGGTGTCTTGAACTTAAACATCATGGAGGGCATGGATGGAATGGGATTGTGCTGATTTTGCAGTGTTTTTCGATTTTTGCAGTGTTCATGGTGAGGGACAGGCCATGTGGCTGGGTGCCATTTTGAGTGCTGCTACAGGCCCTGGCCATGTGCTGGGAGGCAAGTGGCCATTTTGAATGCAGGCATTGTTGTTAGGCCTGCAACCATTTTGCCTACTTTTCAACCTTTATGCCCAGGGGTAGTGAGTCTTGCATGGGCCTAGTCTTTCTGTGGGTTGTCTTGAATTTAAACATCATGGAGGGCATGGATGGAGAGGGATTGTGCTGATTTTTCAGTGATTTTCGTTTTTTGGGGCTGTACTTGTGGCCTTTTCACCAGGGGTATTTGAGTCTAGCATGGGCCTAGTCTTTCTGTGGGTTGTCTTGAATTTAAACATCATGGAGGGCATGGATGGAATGGGATTGTGCTGATTTTTCAGTGATTTTCGTTTTTTGGGGCTGTACTTGTGGCCTTTTCACCAGGGGTATTTGAGTCTAGCATGGGCCTAGTCTTTCTGTGGGCTGTCTTGAACTTAAACATATGGAGGGCATGGATGGAATGGGATTGTGCTGATTTTTCAGTGATTTTTGTTTTTTGGGGCTGTACTTGTGGCCTTTTCACCAGGGGTATTTGAGTCTAGCATGGGCCTAGTCTTTCTGTGGGCTGTCTTGAACTTAAACATATGGAGGGCATGGATGGAATGGGATTGTGCTGATTTTTCAGTGATTTTCGTTTTTTGGGGCTGTACTTGTGGCCTTTTCACCAGGGGTATTTGAGTCTAGCATGGGCTTAGTCTTTCTGTGGGGTGTCTTCAACTTAAACATCATGGAGGGCATGGATGGAATGGGATTGTGCTGATTTTGCAGTGTTTTTCGATTTTTGGGGGTGTTCATGGGGAGGGACAGGCCATGTGGCTGGGGGCCATTTTGAGTGCTGCTACAGGCCCTGGCCATGTGCTGGGAGGCAAGTGGCCATTTTGAATGCAGGCATTGTTGTTAGGCCTGCAACCATTTTGCCTACTTTTCAACCTTTATGCCCAGGGGTAGTGAGTCTTGCATGGGCCTAGTCTTTCTGTGGGTTGTCTTGAATTTAAACATCATGGAGGGAATGGATGGAATGGGATTGTGCTGATTTTTCAGTGATTTTCGTTTTTTGGGGCTGTACTTGTGGCCTTTTCACCAGGGGTATTTGAGTCTAGCATGGGCCTAGTCTTTCTGTGGGGTGTCTTGAACTTAAACATCATGCAGGGCATGGATGGAATGGGATTGTGCTGATTTTGCAGTGTTTTTCGATTTTTGGGGGTGTTCATGGGGAGGGACAGGCCATGTGGCTGGGGGCCATTTTGAGTGCTGCTACAGGCCCTGGCCATGTGCTGGGAGGCAAGTGGCCATTTTGAATGCAGGCATTGTTGTTAGGCCTGCAACCATTTTGCCTACTTTTCAACCTTTATGCCCAGGGGTAGTGAGTCTTGCATGGGCCTAGTCTTTCTGTGGGTTGTCTTGAATTTAAACATCATGGAGGGCATGGATGGAATGGGATTGTGCTGATTTTTCAGTGATTTTCGTTTTTTGGGGCTGTACTTGTGGCCTTTTCACCAGGGGTATTTGAGTCTAGCATGGGCCTAGTCTTTCTGTGGGGTGTCTTGAACTTAAACATCATGGAGGGCATGGATGGAATGGGATTGTGCTGATTTTGCAGTGGTTTTCGATTTTTGGGGGTGTTCATGGGGAGGGACAGGCCATGTGGCTGGGGGCCATTTTGAGTGCTGCTACAGGCCCTGGCCATGTGCTGGGAGGCAAGTGGCCATTTTGAATGCAGGCATTGTTGTTAGGCCTGCAACCATTTTGCCTACTTTTCAACCTTTATGCCCAGGGGTAGTGAGTCTTGCATGGGCCTAGTCTTTCTGTCGGTTGTCTTGAATTTAAACATCATGGAGGGCATGGATGGAATGGGATTGTGCTGATTTTTCAGTGATTTTTGTTTTTTGGCGCTGTACTAGTGGCCTTTTCACCAGGGGTATTTGAGTCTAGCATGGGCCTAGTCTTTCTGTGGGCTGTCTTGAACTTAAACATCCTGGAGGGCATGGATGGAATGGGATTGTGCTGATTTTTCAGTGATTTTCATTTTTTGGGGCTGTACTTGTGGCCTTTTCACCAGGGGTATTTGAGTCTAGCATGGGCTTAGTCTTTCTGTGGGGTGTCTTCAACTTAAACATCATGGAGGGCATGGATGGAATGGGATGTGCTGATTTTGCAGTGTTTTTCGTTTTTTGGAGGTGTTCATGGGGAGGGACAGGCCATGTGGCTGGGGGCCATTTTAAGTGCTGCTACAGGCCCTGGCCATGTGCTGGGAGGCAAGTGGCCATTTTGAATGCAGGCATTGTTGTTAGGCCTGCAACCATTTTGCCTACTTTTCAACCTTTATGCCCAGGGGTAGTGAGTCTTGCATGGGCCTAGTCTTTCTGTGGGTTGTCTTGAATTTAAACATCATGGAGGGAATGGATGGAATGGGATTGTGCTGATTTTTCAGTGATTTTCGTTTTTTGGGGCTGTACTTGTGGCCTTTTCACCAGGGGTATTTGAGTCTAGCATGGGCCTAGTCTTTCTGTGGGCTGTCTTGAACCTAAACATCATGGAGGGCATGGATGGAATGGGATTGTGCTGATTTTTCAGTGATTTTCGTTTTTTGGGGCTGCACTTGTGGCCTTTTCGCCAGGGGTATTTGAGTCTAGCATGGGCCTAGTCTTTCTGTGGGGTGTCTTGAACTTAAACATCATGCAGGGCATAGATGGAATGGGATTGTGCTGATTTTGCAGTGTTTTTCGATTTTTGGGGGTGTTCATGGGGAGGGACAGGCCATGTGGCTGGGGGCCATTTTGAGTGCTGCTACAGGCCCTGGCCATGTGCTGGGTGGCAAGTGGCCATTTTGAATGCAGGCATTGCTGTTAGGCCTGCAACCATTTTGCCTACTTTTCAACCTTTATGCCCAGGGGTAGTGAGTTTTGCATGGGCCTAGTCTTTCTGTCGGTTGTCTTGAATTTAAACATCATGGAGGGCATGGATGGAATGGGATTGTGCTGATTTTTCAGTGATTTTCGTTTTTTGGGGCTGTACTTGTGGCCTTTTCACCAGGGGTATTTGAGTCTAGCATGGGCCTAGTCTTTCTGTGGGCTGTCTTGAACTTAAACATCATGGAGGGCATTGATGGAATGGGAGTGTGCTGATTTTTCAGTGATTTTCGTTTTTTGGGGCTGTACTTGTGGCCTTTTCACCAGGGGTATTTGAGTCTAGCATGGGCCTAGTCTTTCTGTGGGGTGTCTTGAACTTAAACATCATGGAGGGCATGGATGGAATGGGATTGTGCTGATTTTGCAGTGTTTTTCGATTTTTGGGGGTGTTCATGGGGAGGGACAGGCCATGTGGCTGGGGGCCATTTTGAGTGCTGCTACAGGCCCTGACCATGTGCTGGGAGGCAAGTGGCCATTTTGAATGCAGGCATTGTTGTTAGGCCTGCAACCATTTTGCCTACTTTTCAACCTTTATGCCCAGGGGTAGTGAGTCTTGCATGGGCCTAGTCTTTCTGTGGGTTGTCTTGAATTTAAACATCATGGAGGGCATGGATGGAATGGGATTGTGCTGATTTTTCAGTGATTTTCGTTTTTTGGGGCTGTACTTGTGGCCTTTTCACCAGGGGTATTAGAGTCTAGCATGGGCCTAGTCTTTCTGTGGGCTGTCTTGAACTTAAACATCATGGAGGGCATGGATGGAATGGGATTGTGCTGATTTTTCAGTGATTTTCGTTTTTTGGGGCTGTACTTGTGGCCTTTTCACCAGGGGTATTTGAGTCTAGCATGGGCCTAGTCTTTCTGTGGGGTGTCTTGAATTTAAACATCATGGAGGGCATGGATGGAATGGGATTGTGCTGATTTTGCAGTGTTTTTCGATTTTTGGGGTTGTTCATGGGGAGGGACAGGCCATGTGGCTGGGGGCCATTTTGAGTGCTGCTACAGGCCCTGGCCATGTGCTGGGAGGCAAGTGGCCATTTTGAATGCAGGCATTGTTGTTAGGCCTGCAACCATTTTGCCTACTTTTCAACCTTTATGCCCAGGGGTAGTGAGTCTTGCATGGGCCTAGTCTTTCTGTGGGTTGTCTTGAATTTAAACATCATGGAGGGCATGGATGGAATGGGATTGTGCTGATTTTTCAGTGATTTTCGTTTTTTGGGGCTGTACTTGTGGCCTTTTCACCAGGGGTATTTGAGTCTAGCATGGGCCTAGTCTTTCTGTGGGCTGTCTTGAACTTAAACATCATGGAGGGCATGGATGGAATGGGATTGTGCTGATTTTTCAGTGATTTTCGTTTTTTGGGGCTGTACTTGTGGCCTTTTCACCACGGGTATTTGAGTCTAGCATGGGCTTAGTCTTTCTGTGGGGTGTCTTGAACTTAAACATCATGGAGGGCATGGATGGAATGGGATTGTGCTGATTTTGCAGTGTTTTTTGAATTTTTGGGGATGTTCATGGGGAGGGACAGGCCATGTGGCTGGGGGCCATTTTGAGTGCTGCTACAGGCCCTGGCCATGTGCTGGGAGGCAAGTGGGCATTTTGAATGCAGGCATTGTTGTTAGGCCTGCAACCATTTTGCCTACTTTTCAACCTTTATGCCCGGGGGTAGTGAGTCTTGCATGGGCCTACTCTTTCTGTGGGTTGTCTTGAATTTAAACATCATGGAGGGCATGGATGGAATGGGATTGTGCTGATTTTTCAGTGATTTTCGTTTTTTGGGGCTGTACTTGTGGCCTTTTCACCAGGGGTATTTGAGTCTAGCATGGGCCTAGTCTTTCTGTGGGCTGTCTTGAACTTAAACATCATGGAGGGCATGGATGGAATGGGATTGTGCTGATTTTTCAGTGATTTTCGTTTTTTGGGGCTGTACTTGTGGCCTTTTCACCAGGGGTATTTGAGTCTAGCATGGACATAGTCTTTCTGTGGGGTGTCTTGAACTTAAACATCATGGAGGGCATGGATGGAATGGGATTGTGCTGATTTTGCAGTGTTTTTCGATTTTTGGAGTGTTCATGGTGAGGGACAGGCCATGTGGCTGGGTGCCATTTTGAGTGCTGCTACAGGCCCTGGCCATGTGCTGGGAGGCAAGTGGCCATTTTGAATGCAGGCATTGTTGTTAGGCCTGCAACCATTTTGCCTACTTTTCAACCTTTATGCCCAGTGGTAGTGAGTCTTGCATGGGCCTAGTCTTTCTGTGGGTTGTCTTGAATTTAAACATCATGGAGGGCATGGATGGAGAGGGATTGTGCTGATTTTTCAGTGATTTTCGTTTTTTGGGGCTGTACTTGTGGCCTTTTCACCAGGGGTATTTGAGTCTAGCATGGGCCTAGTCTTTCTGTGGGTTGTCTTGAATTTAAACATCATGGAGGGCATGGATGGAATGGGATTGTGCTGATTTTTCAGTGATTTTCGTTTTTTGGGGCTGTACTTGTGGCCTTTTCACCAGGGGTATTTGAGTCTAGCATGGGCCTAGTCTTTCTGTGGGCTGTCTTGAACTTAAACATATGGAGGGCATGGATGGAATGGGATTGTGCTGATTTTTCAGTGATTTTTATTTTTTGGGGCTGTACTTGTGGCCTTTTCACCAGGGGTATTTGAGTCTAGCATGGGCCTAGTCTTTCTGTGGGGTGTCTTGAACTTAAACATCATGGAGGGCATGGATGGAATGGGATTGTGCTGATTTTGCAGTGGTTTTCGATTTCTGGGGGTGTTCATGGGGAGGGACAGGCCATGTGGCTGGGGGCCATTTTGAGTGCTGCTACAGGCCCTGGCCATGTGCTGGGAGGCAAGTGGCCATTTTGAATGCAGGCATTGTTGTTAGGCCTGCAACCATTTTGCCTACTTTTCAACCTTTATGCCCAGGGGTAGTGAGTCTTGCATGGGCCTAGTCTTTCTGTGGGTTGTCTTGAATTTAAACATCATGGAGGGCATGGATGGAATGGGATTGTGCTGAATTTTCAGTGATTTTCGTTTTTTGGGGCTGTACTTGTGGCCTTTTCACCAGGGGTATTTGAGTCTAGCATGGGCCTAGTCTTTCTGTGGGCAGTCTTGAACTTAAACATCATGGAGGGCATGGATGGAATGGGATTGTGCTGATTTTTCAGTGATTTTCTCTTTTTGGGGCTGTACTTGTGGCCTTTTCACCAGGGGTATTGAGTCTTGCATGGGCCTAGTCTTTCTGTGGGTTGTCTTGAACTTAAACATCATGGAGGGCATGGATGGAATGGGATTGTGCTGATTTTTCTGGGGTTTTTTCGATTTTTTTCGGGTGTATAACTGAACTGATGTTCGTCTGTCTTCCATTGTTTTTAGGTGCACAAGACTCAAGAGAACCACCAGTGCCAGGAAGAAGTCCTGCAGCGGTGTGTGTGTGTGCAGCATAACTGTCGTAATTGGCATGGCTGTGTTAGCGATTAGCTGAAACTACACGTTTTCCTCCTTAACTTGGCTATACATGAAAACGCCATTTTGAATGTTGCGGCGGCCATCTTAGACCATAAGCGGCCTCGTGGCCGGCGTGCCCTTTAGTCCGTTGTTCGTACCACTGACCACTTCAGTCTGCCCAGCAACAGGCTATTTTTAGTGCTGGTCAAGCTCACGCATGCGCAGTCCCCACTGACCAGTTACCCTTCAGGAATGTGCGCCAAACTGACCAGCGGAGTTGTGCCTCCTCCAATGAGCTGGCTGTGTTCCAAAACATGACCATATATGTACATAAATGTGTTGTAACTTGTGCCGCCTATCTTTTATTACCTCAAAACTGTATAAAAGACGGGGTCACACCGGTGTTCGGTGTGATACCTCTTGCATTACCGAAGGGTGCTGTATGAGTGTACCACCACCCCATGGGGTCTTAATAAACTTGTTCTTTGACTTTTACAGTTTCCGTGCCAACAGTTCTTGAGTGTAAGTGGGTTATCTACGGAGTATGTAGGCCTTGGGAACCCTGATTACTACAAATTGGCGACCACGAAGGGACTCATCGGCGACTCGGATGCCCGAAGGAGAGGTCGTGACGAAGGCTTGGAAACTCGCCATGGACGCGCGCTGCCACTGAGTGACCCGAGTCTTGGCACCCACGGTGTTTCTTCCTTTCCTTCTGATCTGACCTTCCAGGTGACGCCGGTCTCCGACTGAGTTTTCGATCGTCTGCGTTGCTGGGAAAGTGCCGTTTGGCTGATTTGATCACAAGACCTTGGCAGTTGGAATCTGGACATTTGAGATTTTGGGTAAGATTTGTGTTCGGCAAGGTAGTCTTCGGACGCTTGCTGAAGTTCTATGATTTGTGATCGGCAAGGTAGTCTTCGGACGCTTGCTGAAGTTCTATGATTTGTGATCGGTAAGGTAGTCTTCGGACGCTTGCCGGAGTCCTATGACCTATGACTTTGATTTGAGTTAGCTAACGTTTGTGAATTTGTGAACTTTGAATCTATATGTGTAGTGCACTTCACATAGGCAGGCATGTAGAGATGTTTCTCTAACTTTGTTTTTTTCCTCTGAGCGGCACATTTGTGTGAAGTACTGTAAGTGCCATTTTATATACGGTGTCACGCTTTCGTGATACTTTTTGAACATGCCTGTTTTCAGCACACTCCGAGGGATGTGCTGTCTTGGAAATGGTACCACAATTAGGTTAGCGGAAGCACAGCCGGCTCCCCCAGAAGGAACACCGAACAGGGAGATGTATATTAAATTTGGCCTTCCCCCTATTATGTACAGCAAATTATGGCATAAGTACACGAAAACTGATCCTGAATTGCAATGGCCTCTACATGGGTCGTTCGATTTACGTAAAGTACAGTTTGTGGAGCAATGTTTGTTTCAACGCAGGTCTAGACAAAACATGTTTGATTGTGTGCGAATGTGGAAGAAAGCGGTGCGCGAGCGAATGAAACGTGAAGTTGCCTTGGCGGACAAAGAGCAGCGCAAGGCTGCTCGGGATAAGGCTTTACAGCTTGAGGAAAAGGAGGTTCAGGAGAAGAAAGAGAGGGAGGAACGGGAACGTAAATTGCAAACGACTGGTCAATTTCCTATCCGTCGACCGCTTTATCCTGTCCTTAATAATGAAATTGATGATTTTTCATTACTAGATCGGTCACCGCCTCCGTATGTTTCGCCTACGGCTCCAGCTGAAGATTCGGGTGATGATGGGCAGGATAAGTCGGAAAAGAAGGGTATATCCGCTCTCAGGTTTACTACGGAGAGGTCCGCACATTTACGTAGTTGGGCTCGTAAAGTGAATAAGACTTGTGTTTCTCAGGCTGAAGTGGTTCCGGAGAGGAGTAGGTGGACGGATCTTGAATTACTGTATTTTCTGTCTAATTTGGCGGATGAAGTTGTTGCCGCGTATCGTCAACTTTCAAATACGTTAGAACCTAAAGCTTTGTCAGTACATCGTGAGAATTTGGATAAAGGTTTATTTGATCTTGCAGATGTTGACGACCTTTTCAAGCAACTGATCCAGCTGCGAGATGAAACAACCAGATTGCGGGAGGAGCGGAAAAGGAAGCAAAAGGAGTCTGAGCCGGAGAATAACGAGCAGATTAAGGAGTGTTCTCTCCGGGGTTCAGATAAGAGTTCTGCATTGCATGTTATGCCTATGCGTGAAGCCGCGCCCTTGTATGTTCCACCTAAAGGGGAAGGTACAGATGATGATAAATCGTCAAAGGATGCGAAAGGATATTTTATATATAACTGGGTATATACGCCTTGGAATAGAGCAGATGTTATGGCATTGAAAAATTCTCTACCTGATCTTCGAAAAAATCCGGCGGCATTTTATGAAGGGGTGGAAGGGGCTATTTCGTCTTGTGTGATGACTCTTGTTGACATAGATTTGTTTTTTGGGTTAATTCTTCCACCTGATATGTGGAGGCAAATTCGTAAAAATAATGATGAAACAATACTTGGGGGGACATGGAAAGAAATAAATGCTGCCGATTTAGATAGGGAACCGGCATGTAAGCCTTGTCAGTTGATTCTAGACCTTCCGGCGGCTATTTTGATTAAATTAAAAACGCTTGTTCCTTCTAAAAAGATCGATTGGACTATGTTAGCTTCGTGCAAACAAAAGCCTGATGAAACGGTTTCAGATTTCTTTACACGCTTCGAGGATTCATTCCATGATTACAGTGGTCAATCTTTAACAGACGATACGGGTCGGCATTTGTTCGTAGATAAGTATGTGGCTAATCTCCTACCGGAAATTGCAAAACGATTGAAATCGAGTGAAAGTTCTTGGGCCACGGCGACCCCTGCGTCTTTGTTAACTATGGCTCAGTATTATGAGCGGCAGGAGTTGGAGGCTAAAGAAAGTGTTGACAAAAAGGCGAAGGAATTGAAAACGAAGGTGATGTTGGCGCAGGTTCGGGGAACACAGGGCAGAGGGAATGATAGAGGTAGACGAGGTGGGGGGAATACGTCGTATGGTCGTACGGATATAGCGGAGGATCAGTGTGCCTACTGCAAGGAGTTTGGGCATTGGGCTGATGATTGTCCGGTACTTCGTGAGCAGCATAGTCAGCGTGGTCGAGGAGGTGGTAGGTCGAGAGGAGGTTATACGGGAGCGAGAAGTGGCGGAAGTGATCGTGGAAGGGTTGAGGACAGGGGCCGTGGCCAGGATGAACGAAACACGTTTGATAGACGGAATCAATATCAGATTTCGGAGGGTGAGAATGTGGAGCACCAGGATTATGTGCATGCATAGGACTGCGTAGGATGGGGTAAGGAATCAGTTGAAGTGCCGGTAGATCAGCAGGGTCCATATGTAACAGCGGGTATTCTGGGTTCTACTGATCATTTTCTAGTTGACACAGGGGATACCCGTAGCGCTTTGTCGAAAAACTTGGTTCCGAGGGCTCCCCTGTCTGGCGAAATGATAACATGTGTAGGGTTCGATGGCACACCCTCCCCGAGCCCATTGTCAAAGCCCCTTGCACTATGTCTTGATACATTTTTCAGTTTTGGTCAATTTTTGTTATCGCCCCATACACCAGACAATATCCTGGGCATTGATTTGCTTAAATATTTTCGAGCAACGATACGGTGCGCTCCTGAGGGAGTGCGGGTTATCCTGAATGACAATTATCCTGACCCAGATAGGTTTTTCACTATAAAAAGGGGGTGGGGTCGCACACTACTCACACACCGGCGGAAGTTGCCCCTAAGGACTCTGGTCATTGTAGTAGAGTGTTCGCGATGCATCATCTTTCGATCTTGCTATCTTCGCTGTCTTCGCCATCCCTGGACACGTGTTTCGGGTTTTCAACCCTCGTCAGCAGGGATAGGCAGTGTTCTGGGGTCGCCGATGGCTGCCAATATCTGCCAGGTATAGTACCACTCCGGCGCGTAGGTGCGGGATCCCAGGCTCGTCAGCCCGCTGCTCAAGGGAGCTTTAAGTTACAAAAAGGGGGTGGGGTCGCACACTACTCACACACCGGCGGAAGTTGCCCCTAAGGACTCTGGTCATTGTAGTAGAGTGTTCGCGATGCATCATCTTTCGATCTTGCTATCTTCGCCATCCCTGGACACGTGTTTCGGGTTTTCAACCCTCGTCAGCAGGGATAGGCAGTGTTCTGGGGTCGCCGATGGCTGCCAATATCTGCCAGGTATAGTACCACTCCGGCGCGTAGGTGCGGGATCCCAGGCTCGTCAGCCCGCTGCTCAAGGGAGCTTTAAGTTACAAAAAGGGGGTGGGGTCGCACACTACTCACACACCGGCGGAAGTTGCCCCTAAGGACTCTGGTCATTGTAGTAGAGTGTTCGCGATGCATCATCTTTCGATCTTGCTATCTTCGCTGTCTTCGCCATCCCTGGACACGTGTTTCGGGTTTTCAACCCTCGTCAGCAGGGATAGGCAGTGTTCTGGGGTCGCCGATGGCTGCCAATATCTGCCAGGTATAGTACCACTCCGGCGCGTAGGTGCAGGATCCCAGGCTCGTCAGCCCGCTGCTCAAGGGAGCTTTAAGTTACAAAAAGGGGGTGGGGTCGCACACTACTCACACACCGGCGGAAGTTGCCCCTAAGGACTCTGGTCATTGTAGTAGAGTGTTCGCGATGCATCATCTTTCGATCTTGCTATCTTCGCTGTCTTCGCCATCCCTGGACACGTGTTTCGGGTTTTCAACCCTCGTCAGCAGGGATAGGCAGTGTTCTGGGGTCGCCGATGGCTGCCAATATCTGCCAGGTATAGTACCACTCCGGCGCGTAGGTGCGGGATCCCAGGCTCGTCAGCCCGCTGCTCAAGGGAGCTTTAAGTTACAAAAAGGGGGTGGGGTCGCACACTACTCACACACCGGCGGAAGTTGCCCCTAAGGACTCTGGTCATTGTAGTAGAGTGTTCGCGATGCATCATCTTTCGATCTTGCTATCTTCGCTGTCTTCGCCATCCCTGGACACGTGTTTCGGGTTTTCAACCCTCGTCAGCAGGGATAGGCAGTGTTCTGGGGTCGCCGATGGCTGCCAATATCTGCCAGGTATAGTACCACTCCGGCGCGTAGGTGCGGGATCCCAGGCTCGTCAGCCCGCTGCTCAAGGGAGCTTTAAGTTACAAAAAGGGGGTGGGGTCGCACACTACTCACACACCGGCGGAAGTTGCCCCTAAGGACTCTGGTCATTGTAGTAGAGTGTTCGCGATGCATCATCTTTTGATCTTGCTATCTTCGCTGTCTTCGCCATCCCTGGACACGTGTTTCGGGTTTTCAACCCTCGTCAGCAGGGGTAGGCAGTGTTCTGGGGTCGCCGATGGCTGCCAATATCTACCAGGTATAGTACCACTCCGGCGCGTAGGTGCGGGATCCCAGGCTCGTCAGCCCGCTGCTCAAGGGAGCTTTAAGTTACAAAAAGGGGGTGGGGTCGCACACTACTCACACACCGGCGGAAGTTGCCCCTAAGGACTCTGGTCATTGTAGTAGAGTGTTCGCGATGCATCATCTTTCGATCTTGCTATCTTCGCTGTCTTCGCCATCCCTGGACACGTGTTTCGGGTTTTCAACCCTCGTCAGCAGGGATAGGCAGTGTTCTGGGGTCGCCGATGGCTGCCAATATCTGCCAGGTATAGTACCACTCCGGCGCGTAGGTGCGGGATCCCAGGCTCGTCAGCCCGCTGCTCAAGGGAGCTTTAAGTTACAAAAAGGGGGTGGGGTCGCACACTACTCACACACCAGCGGAAGTTGCCCCTAAGGACTCTGGTCATTGTAGTAGAGTGTTCGCGATGCATCATCTTTCGATCTTGCTATCTTCGCTGTCTTCGCCATCCCTGGACACGTGTTTCGGGTTTTCAACCCTCGTCAGCAGGGATAGGCAGTGTTCTGGGGTCGCCGATGGCTGCCAATATCTGCCAGGTATAGTACCACTCCGGCGCGTAGGTGCGGGATCCCAGGCTCGTCAGCCCGCTGCTCAAGGGAGCTTTAAGTTACAAAAAGGGGGTGGGGTCGCACACTACTCACACACCGGCGGAAGTTGCCCCTAAGGACTCTGGTCATTGTAGTAGAGTGTTCGCGATGCATCATCTTTCGATCTTGCTGTCTTCGCCATCCCTGGACACTCTACCACAATGACCAGAGTCCTTAGGGGCAACTTCCGCCAGTGTGTGAGTAGTGTGCGACCCCACCCCTCTTTGTAACTTAAAGCTCCCTTGAGCAGCGGGCTGACGAGCCTGGGATCCCGCACCTACGCGCCGGAGTGGTACTATACCTGGCAGATATTGGCAGCCATCGGCGACCCCAGAACACTGCCTATCCCTGCTGACGAGGGTTGAAAACCCGAAACACGTGTCCAGGGATGGCGAAGACAGCGAAGATAGCAAGATCGAAAGATGATGCATCGCAAACACTCTACTACAATGACCAGAGTCCTTAGGGGCAACTTCCGCCAGTGTGTGAGTAGTGTGCGACCCCACCCCTCTTTGTAACTTAAAGCTCCCTTGAGCAGCGGGCTGACGAGCCTGGGATCCCGCACCCACGCGCCGGAGTGGTACTATACCTGGCAGATATTGGCAGCCATCGGCGACCCCAGAACACTGCCTATCCCTGCTGACGAGGGTTGAAAACCCGAAACACGTGTCCAGGGATGGCGAAGACAGCGAAGATAGCAAGATCAAAAGATGATGCATCGCAAACACTCTACTACAATGACCAGAGTCCTTAGGGGCAACTTCCGCCAGTGTGTGAGTAGTGTGCGACCCCACCCCTCTTTGTAACTTAAAGCTCCCTTGAGCAGCGGGCTGACGAGCCTGGGATCCCGCACCTACGCGCCGGAGTGGTACTATACCTGGCAGATATTGGCAGCCATCGGCGACCCCAGAACACTGCCTATCCCTGCTGACGAGGGTTGAAAACCCGAAACACGTGTCCAGGGATGGCGAAGACAGCGAAGATAGCAAGATCGAAAGATGATGCATCGCAAACACTCTACTACAATGACCAGAGTCCTTAGGGGCAACTTCCGCCAGTGTGTGAGTAGTGTGCGACCCCACCCCTCTTTGTAACTTAAAGCTCCCTTGAGCAGCGGGCTGACGAGCCTGGGATCCCGCACCTACGCGCCGGAGTGGTACTATACCTGGCAGATATTGGCAGCCATCGGCGACCCCAGAACACTGCCTATCCCTGCTGACGAGGGTTGAAAACCCGAAACACGTGTCCAGGGATGGCGAAGACAGCGAAGATAGCAAGATCAAAAGATGATGCATCGCAAACACTCTACTACAATGACCAGAGTCCTTAGGGGCAACTTCCGCCAGTGTGTGAGTAGTGTGCGACCCCACCCCTCTTTGTAACTTAAAGCTCCCTTGAGCAGCGGGCTGACGAGCCTGGGATCCCGCACCTACGCGCCGGAGTGGTACTATACCTGGCAGATATTGGCAGCCATCGGCGACCCCAGAACACTGCCTATCCCTGCTGACGAGGGTTGAAAACCCGAAACACGTGTCCAGGGATGGCGAAGACAGCGAAGATAGCAAGATCGAAAGATGATGCATCGCAAACACTCTACTACAATGACCAGAGTCCTTAGGGGCAACTTCCGCCAGTGTGTGAGTAGTGTGCGACCCCACCCCTCTTTGTAACTTAAAGCTCCCTTGAGCAGCGGGCTGACGAGCCTGGGATCCCGCACCTACGCGCCGGAGTGGTACTATACCTGGCAGATATTGGCAGCCATCGGCGACCCCAGAACACTGCCTATCCCTGCTGACGAGGGTTGAAAACCCGAAACACGTGTCCAGGGATGGCGAAGACAGCGAAGATAGCAAGATCGAAAGATGATGCATCGCAAACACTCTACTACAATGACCAGAGTCCTTAGGGGCAACTTCCGCCAGTGTGTGAGTAGTGTGCGACCCCACCCCTCTTTGTAACGTAAAGCTCCCTTGAGCAGCGGGCTGATGAGCCTGGGATCCCGCACCTACGCGCCGGAGTGGTACTATACCTGGCAGATATTGGCAGCCATCGGCGACCCCAGAACACTGCCTATCCCTGCTGACGAGGGTTGAAAACCCGAAACACGTGTCCAGGGATGGCGAAGACAGCGAAGATAGCAAGATCGAAAGATGATGCATAGCAAACACTATACTACAATGACCAGAGTCCTTAGGGCCAACTTCCGCCAGTGTGTGAGTAGTGTGCGACCCCACCCCTCTTTGTAACTTAAAGCTCCCTTGAGCAGCGGGCTGACGAGCCTGGGATCCCGCACCTACGCGCCGGAGTGGTATTATACCTGGCAGATATTGGCAGCCATCGGCGACCCCAGAACACTGCCTATCCCTGCTGACGAGGGTTGAAAACCCGAAACACGTGTCCAGGGATGGCGAAGACAGCGAAGATAGCAAGATCGAAAGATGATGCATCGCAAACACTCTACTACAATGACCAGAGTCCTTAGGGGCAACTTCCGCCAGTGTGTGAGTAGTGTGCGACCCCACCCCTCTTTGTAACTTAAAGCTCCCTTGAGCAGCGGGCTGACGAGCCTGGGATCCCGCACCTACGCACCGGAGTGGTACTATACCTGGCAGATATTGGCAGCCATCGGCGACCCCAGAACACTGCCTATCCCTGCTGACGAGGGTTGAAAACCCGAAACACGTGTCCAGGGATGGCGAAGACAGCGAAGATAGCAAGATCGAAAGATGATGCATCGCAAACACTCTACTACAATGACCAGAGTCCTTAGGGGCAACTTCCGCCAGTGTGTGAGTAGTGTGCGACCCCACCCCTCTTTGTAACTTAAAGCTCCCTTGAGCAGCGGGCTGACGAGCCTGGGATCCCGCACCTACGCGCCGGAGTGGTACTATACCTGGCAGATATTGGCAGCCATCGGCGACCCCAGAACACTGCCTATCCCTGCTGACGAGGGTTGAAAACCCGAAACACGTGTCCAGGGATGGCGAAGACAGCGAAGATAGCAAGATCGAAAGATGATGCATCGCAAACACTCTACTACAATGACCAGAGTCCTTAGGGCCAACTTCCGCCAGTGTGTGAGTAGTGTGCGACCCCACCCCTCTTTGTAACTTAAAGCTCCCTTGAGCAGCGGGCTGATGAGCCTGGGATCCCGCACCTACGCGCCGGAGTGGTACTATACCTGGCAGATATTGGCAGCCATCAGCGACCCCAGAACACTGCCTATCCCTGCTGACGAGGGTTGAAAACCCGAAACACGTGTCCAGGGATGGCGAAGACAGCGAAGATAGCAAGATCGAAAGATGATGCATCGCAAACACTCTACTACAATGACCAGAGTCCTTAGGGGCAACTTCCGCCAGTGTGTGAGTAGTGTGCGACCCCACCCCTCTTTGTAACTTAAAGCTCCCTTGAGCAGCGGGCTGACGAGCCTGGGATCCCGCACCTACGCGCCGGAGTGGTACTATACCTGGCAGATATTGGCAGCCATCGGCGACCCCAGAACACTGCCTATCCCTGCTGACGAGGGTTGAAAACCCGAAACACGTGTCCAAGGATGGCGAAGACAGCGAAGATAGCAAGATCAAAAGATGATGCATCGCAAACACTCTACTACAATGACCAGAGTCCTTAGGGGCAACTTCCGCCAGTGTGTGAGTAGTGTGCGACCCCACCCCTCTTTGTAACGTAAAGCTCCCTTGAGCAGCGGGCTGATGAGCCTGGGATCCCGCACCTACGCGCCGGAGTGGTACTATACCTGGCAGATATTGGCAGCCATCGGCGACCCCAGAACACTGCCTATCCCTGCTGACGAGGGTTGAAAACCCGAAACACGTGTCCAGGGATGGCGAAGACAGCGAAGATAGCAAGATCGAAAGATGATGCATAGCAAACACTATACTACAATGACCAGAGTCCTTAGGGCCAACTTCCGCCAGTGTGTGAGTAGTGTGCGACCCCACCCCTCTTTGTAACTTAAAGCTCCCTTGAGCAGCGGGCTGACGAGCCTGGGATCCCGCACCTACGCGCCGGAGTGGTATTATACCTGGCAGATATTGGCAGCCATCGGCGACCCCAGAACACTGCCTATCCCTGCTGACGAGGGTTGAAAACCCGAAACACGTGTCCAGGGATGGCGAAGACAGCGAAGATAGCAAGATCGAAAGATGATGCATCGCAAACACTCTACTACAATGACCAGAGTCCTTAGGGGCAACTTCCGCCAGTGTGTGAGTAGTGTGCGACCCCACCCCTCTTTGTAACTTAAAGCTCCCTTGAGCAGCGGGCTGACGAGCCTGGGATCCCGCACCTACGCACCGGAGTGGTACTATACCTGGCAGATATTGGCAGCCATCGGCGACCCCAGAACACTGCCTATCCCTGCTGACGAGGGTTGAAAACCCGAAACACGTGTCCAGGGATGGCGAAGACAGCGAAGATAGCAAGATCGAAAGATGATGCATCGCAAACACTCTACTACAATGACCAGAGTCCTTAGGGGCAACTTCCGCCAGTGTGTGAGTAGTGTGCGACCCCACCCCTCTTTGTAACTTAAAGCTCCCTTGAGCAGCGGGCTGACGAGCCTGGGATCCCGCACCTACGCGCCGGAGTGGTACTATACCTGGCAGATATTGGCAGCCATCGGCGACCCCAGAACACTGCCTATCCCTGCTGACGAGGGTTGAAAACCCGAAACACGTGTCCAGGGATGGCGAAGACAGCGAAGATAGCAAGATCGAAAGATGATGCATCGCAAACACTCTACTACAATGACCAGAGTCCTTAGGGCCAACTTCCGCCAGTGTGTGAGTAGTGTGCGACCCCACCCCTCTTTGTAACTTAAAGCTCCCTTGAGCAGCGGGCTGATGAGCCTGGGATCCCGCACCTACGCGCCGGAGTGGTACTATACCTGGCAGATATTGGCAGCCATCAGCGACCCCAGAACACTGCCTATCCCTGCTGACGAGGGTTGAAAACCCGAAACACGTGTCCAGGGATGGCGAAGACAGCGAAGATAGCAAGATCGAAAGATGATGCATCGCAAACACTCTACTACAATGACCAGAGTCCTTAGGGGCAACTTCCGCCAGTGTGTGAGTAGTGTGCGACCCCACCCCTCTTTGTAACTTAAAGCTCCCTTGAGCAGCGGGCTGACGAGCCTGGGATCCCGCACCTACGCGCCGGAGTGGTACTATACCTGGCAGATATTGGCAGCCATCGGCGACCCCAGAACACTGCCTATCCCTGCTGACGAGGGTTGAAAACCCGAAACACGTGTCCAAGGATGGCGAAGACAGCGAAGATAGCAAGATCAAAAGATGATGCATCGCAAACACTCTACTACAATGACCAGAGTCCTTAGGGGCAACTTCCGCCAGTGTGTGAGTAGTGTGCGACCCCACCCCTCTTTGTAACTTAAAGCTCCCTTGAGCAGCGGGCTGACGAGCCTGGGATCCCGCACCTACGCGCCGGAGTGGTACTATACCTGGCAGATATTGGCAGCCATCGGCGACCCCAGAACACTGCCTATCCCTGCTGACGAGGGTTGAAAACCCGAAACACGTGTCCAGGGATGGCGAAGACAGCGAAGATAGCAAGATCGAAAGATGATGCATCGCAAACACTCTACTACAATGACCAGAGTCCTTAGGGGCAACTTCCGCCAGTGTGTGAGTAGTGTGCGACTCCACCCCTCTTTGTAACTTAAAGCTCCCTTGAGCAGCGGGCTGACGAGCCTGGGATCCCGCACCTACGCGCCGGAGTGGTACTATACCTGGCAGATATTGGCAGCCATCGGCGACCCCAGAACACTGCCTATCCCTGCTGACGAGGGTTGAAAACCCGAAACACGTGTCCAGGGATGGCGAAGACAGCGAAGATAGCAAGATCGAAAGATGATGCATCGCAAACACTCTACTACAATGACCAGAGTCCTTAGGGGCAACTTCCGCCAGTGTGTGAGTAGTGTGCGACCCCACCCCTCTTTGTAACTTAAAGCTCCCTTGAGCAGCGGGCTGATGAGCCTGGGATCCCGCACCTACGCGCCGGAGTGGTACTATACCTGGCAGATATTGGCAGCCATCGGCGACCCCAGAACACTGCCTATCCCTGCTGACGAGGGTTGAAAACCCGAAACACGTGTCCAGGGATGGCGAAGACAGCGAAGATAGCAAGATCGAAAGATGATGCATCGCAAACACTCTACTACAATGACCAGAGTCCTTAGGGCCAACTTCCGCCAGTGTGTGAGTAGTGTGCGACCCCACCCCTCTGTGTAACTTAAAGCTCCCTTGAGCAGCGGGCTGACGAGCCTGGGATCCCGCACCTACGCGCCGGAGTGGTACTATACCTGGCAGATATTGGCAGCCATCGGCGACCCCAGAACACTGCCTATCCCTGCTGACGAGGGTTGAAAACCCGAAACACGTGTCCAGGGATGGCGAAGACAGCGAAGATAGCAAGATCGAAAGATGATGCATCGCAAACACTCTACTACAATGACCAGAGTCCTTAGGGGCAACTTCCGCCAGTGTGTGAGTAGTGTGCGACCCCACCCCTCTTTGTAACTTAAAGCTCCCTTGAGCAGCGGGCTGACGAGCCTGGGATCCCGCACCTACGCACCGGAGTGGTACTATACCTGGCAGATATTGGCAGCCATCGGCGACCCCAGAACACTGCCTATCCCTGCTGACGAGGGTTGAAAACCCGAAACACGTGTCCAGGGATGGCGAAGACAGCGAAGATAGCAAGATCGAAAGATGATGCATCGCAAACACTCTACTACAATGACCAGAGTCCTTAGGGGCAACTTCCGCCAGTGTGTGAGTAGTGTGCGACCCCACCCCTCTTTGTAACTTAAAGCTCCCTTGAGCAGCGGGCTGACGAGCCTGGGATCCCGCACCTACGCGCCGGAGTGGTACTATACCTGGCAGATATTGGCAGCCATCGGCGACCCCAGAACACTGCCTATCCCTGCTGACGAGGGTTGAAAACCCGAAACACGTGTCCAGGGATGGCGAAGACAGCGAAGATAGCAAGATCGAAAGATGATGCATCGCAAACACTCTACTACAATGACCAGAGTCCTTAGGGCCAACTTCCGCCAGTGTGTGAGTAGTGTGCGACCCCACCCCTCTTTGTAACTTAAAGCTCCCTTGAGCAGCGGGCTGATGAGCCTGGGATCCCGCACCTACGCGCCGGAGTGGTACTATACCTGGCAGATATTGGCAGCCATCGGCGACCCCAGAACACTGCCTATCCCTGCTGACGAGGGTTGAAAACCCGAAACATGTGTCCAGGGATGGCGAAGACAGCGAAGATAGCAAGATCGAAAGATGATGCATCGCAAACACTCTACTACAATGACCAGAGTCCTTAGGGGCAACTTCCGCCAGTGTGTGAGTAGTGTGCGACCCCACCCCTCTTTGTAGGTTTTTCACTATCTTAGACATTCCAGCTTTGGCCTCTCTACCGCACACGTTATGGGCGACCTCAGATACGGATGTGGGAGAGATGCGTATTCCACCCATACACATTACTGTTAAGGAGGGGGCCCCTCTACCACGAGTACCCCAGTATAAGATTTCGAGAGAAGGTGAAATTGCCTTGACACACATTGTTCAGGATTTGATCATTTCAGGAGTGGTAGAAGAGGTTCCTTATAATGTCTGTAACAGTCCGATTCCTCCGATCCTTAAGAGAGATACTGACGACAAAGTCTATCGGTTTATTATTGACTTGAGAGAGATTAACAAAATTGTCATTCCCCAATACCCGGTGGTGTCCGACATTACGACCTTGCTTACATTGGTGCCACCAACGGCCACGACCTTTAGTGTAATTGATTTGAAAAACGCGTTCTTTTCCATCCCTGTCCATCCTGATAGCAGATATTTGTTTGGCTTCACGTTAAATAATAAATCGTATAGATTTTGTCGTGTTCCCCAAGGTTACACTGAGAGCTCGAGTATATACAGCCAGGCTTTGAAAAGGCAGCTTGATTCCTTTGAGTTACAGACTGGCGTTGTCCTCATCCAGTACGTGGATGACCTTCTGCTTGCTGCAGACTCTTATGCACAATGTGAATAAAGAACAATTGCGTTGCTTTCCTTTTTGGCACAGAACAATCATAAGGTTTCGAAGAAAAAGCTCCAATACTGTAGACCTCAGGTGACCTACCTCGGTCATCTGTTGTCTAAGGAGGGGCGTGCATTAACATCTGATCGAATTCAAGCAATTTTAGACACACCAGTCCCCCGCACGCAGAGAGATGTACGTGCCTTCATAGGGTTGACGTCTTTTTGTAGACAGTGGATCATGGGTTTTTCACACATCATAAAACCTTTGCTAGCATTACTGTCCAAATCTACACCAATGCCCCTTGAATGGACAGATGAATGTCAGAAGGCCTTTGAACAGTTGAGACAGGCATTTGTTCTGCACCCGTGTTAGGCACACCAGACTACACAAAACTGTTCACATTGTACGTGCACGAGAATGATGGGTGCGCGTTGTCAGTGTTAGTACAAGTACACGGGGATAAGCAGAGACCATGTGCATACTTCTCTGCCATTCTTGATCCTGTAGCACGAGGGTTGCCTGGGTGTTTTCGAGCGGTAGCAGCAACAGCAGTAGCCATACGGCAGAGTGAGGGAATAGTGTTATCACATAAACTGCTGGTGTTAGTTCCTCACGCAGTAGATGCTCTGCTAAATCAAACAAAGACCCAATACCTTACGAGTGCGCGGCTAACAGGATATGAGCTGACACTTTTGGCGCCACATATTACACTGAAAAGATGCGCTACTCTGAACCCTGCCACTTTATTGCCCTATCCGGTCGGGGAGGGTCAGGAAGAAAAACATCACGACTGTGTTTTCCTGACCGAGGAACAGACAAAGGGTCGTGTTGACTTACAGGATGTGCCACTTCCAGATGTGGATGGGGAACTGTGGGTTGATGGATCGTGTTTAAGGCTGCCAGATGGTACGACTTCCGCAGCCTATGCGATCACGACACTTAAGACAGTGGTAGAAACAGCTAGGATACCACAGAAATCGGCTCAGGCAGCAGAGCTGATAGCTTTAACAAGAGCCTGCGAATTGAGTGCTGGCCTATGTGTGAACATATACACAGACAGCCGGTACGCCTTCGGAGTAGCACATGACTTCGGGCTACTCTGGAGAGAGCGTGGGTTTTTGACATCTCATGGGGAACATATTATGCACGGAGAACTAGTGCGTGATCTCCTAAACGCGTTGCTTTGCCCAAAGAAAGTAGCGATAGTGAAATGCAGTGCCCACAAAAAGATTACGGATAAAGTGGGCCAAGGAAATGCCTTCGCAGACAGCATAGAGAGACAAACGGCTATGTCCCGGACTAGCTCCCCCATGTATGTGACACAATCGCAGGCTGAGCGATGGAGCGATGCTAGAGCAGAAATATTGGATATTCAAAAATCGGCTACTGAATCAGAACTTGCGGCATGGGCAGCAGATGGGGTACTAGATGATGAGGGTTGTTGGAGAAGCAAAGACATGGAGAAATGGAAATTGCCTGCAGCTTACTTGCAGGCGATGGTTCAGATGACACATGGATTGGCACATGTCGGAGCCCTTGCAATCACTCGACTGTTAACACGAGTTTGGGAACATCCCGAGATTGCTAATACAGCCAAGAGAGTAGTGCAGACCTGCCTGGTATGTTTACAACACAATCCTGGAAAGGGGACCCATACTCCGAAAGGAGGGTTCGTTCCACCCTCTGCACCATTTGAGGTACTCCAAATGGATTACATACAACTCGAGCGCTGCAACAACCTGAAGTACGTCCTAGTGGTGGTATGTGCCTTTAGCAAATGGGTTGAGGCCTTCCCCACGAAAGACAACACAGCCCTGACAACGGCTAAGGTGTTGCTTAAGGAATTCTTTCCTCGCTTTGGAGTTTGCAAATTTTTGTGGAGCGATAATGGGCCTCATTTTGTTGGGAAGATTGTGGAGTATGTACTGAAGGGGTTAGGGATTCAGCAGAAGTTCCACGCTGTGTTCCACCCTCAGTCGGCAGGTCTGGTTGAGCGGTACAATGCTACGTTGAAACTTAAACTGGCCAAAATTGTGGCATCCACGTCGTTGAAGTGGCCAGATGCTTTGCCGCTAGCACTGCTCTCTCTTAGATCAGTACCCCATTCACGAACTGGCCTTACACCATATGAGGTGGTGTTTGGGCGCCCCATGAATATCTGGGGGGTGCCCAAGCTGCGATTAATACATGATGAGCCTTGTGTTATGATGAACGACTATTTGGCACGATTAACAAATGATTTGCTTTCTATTCATCAACAGGTTCGAGAAGCGCTCCCTGACAACTCTACTGGAGAGGGCCATGATCTTCGCCCCGGCGATCATGTGATGATCCGATCGTTTGAGAGAGCGAGCAGTTTGGAGCCAAGGTGGAAGGGCCCCGAACAGGTCCTCCTTGCGACCCGGACCGCTGTACGAGTGACCAACAGGAAGCGGTGGGTGCACTCGACACACTGCCGCCGTGTCTTTCCGGATCTGGTGACTCCTGCTGTGCTGACTGATTACAAAGAGATTCTGGAGAAAGAAAAGAGCCCAGCTGTGACGTCGGCCGAAGTTGAGGGAGCCTTCCCGGACCACGCTGTTGCTGGACGAGAGCACTACAACCTGCATCCTCGATAAGAAGATTTTTGGTTTTTTGTACGTGACTGGTTGGTTGCCGCTCCAGGTTTGTGAAACGGAAACCGGGAATTCCAAGGGGGGGGGATCAGTTCTGCCAGTGTAGCAACACCCGTCTTGGCCCGGAGAAGAAAACAACGGCTACCTCGGAGTTCAGCACCGTATTTTTCTTTTTTTTTAGGTATACACGCATGTGTATTTGAGACTTTGTGAACAATTTGAACTATTTGAGACTCTGTAAGAACTTTTCCGAACTATGGCATCACCAGTATCACGAGATAAGCGAATCTTGGGTGCCATTCTCTTCGTTTTGACTATTGTGGTGATAGCTGTAATAGCCTGGGTAGTTGAACTTGTGGTACCTGCACGTGAACATTTGCTGCCGACTACCCCGGCTCCATCTGAACATTTTCACTTTACATTACCTTACCATGAAGAACAACATCGGCAAACTTATCTGAATAATAGTTTTATTCAGATTCTTCATCACACGCATAATATGACCAATACTACCAATTGTTGGGTGTGTGGGATGTTACCGGGGCACCAGAAGAGATGGGGCACCCCACTCATTCCACTCCCGTTTTCGCATAATGGATCCTGCAATGCTTGGTACACCCTCCTCTTTACTTTGAGATGGCCAACCAAAGGGGGGGTGCTTTTTCTCTTGAATAAAATATGCTCCCATGACAAGGATGGGTTTCCACGGGCCGAAGGTACTCGATTTGAATGGGAGGAGTACAGGCCCGACAATGTATCTGCCCCGCGTGTGTACAGCAATCAACGAAACATCAATGTATCCAGCTCACATGTCATTAATGTCATTGCTACTAAAGCCGATTTGTGTATTAGAAATAAAGGTTTGATTTCGGTAGGGAAAAGTGAATGCAACACCACACTTACTTTTGATAGCCCGAATGGCATCTCGTTTGTAGCATCTCGAAATACGTATTTCATTTGTGGAACGAAGGGTTATCATCAGCTTCCATTGGGATGGTTGGGCACGTGTTATGTATCGTTTGTGCTACCTCCTGTATTCATTGCCCCACCAATGTATCACAATGACTACGTCCTGTATCACGATTTTGTCCTGAATAAAGTTAAGCGGACTGTTGTTCTGGATGACATAGACCAGACTGATACTGCCTTACAACAGTATGTGGACTTCAATTTGGGACTGTTTTCCTTTGTGGGGGCCGCGTTGAACAGCCGGAAAATAAGACGATTGACACGTGTTGTCGAGGCTGTAGCGAATGACACTGCCATTGCCCTAGGAAATATCACTGAGGAACTTCAGATTTCTAGAATAGTTACGCTCCAAAATAGGATGGTGTTGGATGTAGTTCTAGCTGACCGTGGGGGGGGCATGCAGAATTATTGGAAGTAGCTGCTGTGTATATATACCTGACAATTCTCCATCTGTTTATGATGCCATATCAAAGCTCCATAAAATAGCAGCTGAAATATACCCGGACAATGGAACTTGGACACTTTCAGGATGGTTCTGGTCAATGCTTACTGCTTGGGGCTGGAAACTGTTAACGATTCTATGTATAATTGTGGGGGTATTGTTTTTCGTATGTTTATGTATCCAATATGGCCCAGCCCTATGTTCTATGTGTCTATCAGCTTGTATACCATCAAGACGAGCTCTTGCCCATGACAAAATGATGCTTCATAAAGAAGTGACACAAATAATGTTAATAGACATCGATGACGAACATCCTGATTATGTTCACTATGAGGTAGATTCAGCTAAACGCTAAAAGGGTCGTCTGTCGTAATTGGCATGGCCGTGTTAGCGATTAGCTGAAACTACACGTTTTCTTCCTTAACTTGGCTATACATGAAAACGTCATTTTGAATGTTGCGGCGGCCATCTTAGACCATAAGCGGCCTCGTGGCCGGCGTGCCCTTTAGTCCGTTGTTCGTACCACTGACCACTTCAGTCTGCCCAGCAACAGGCTATTTTTAGTGCTGGTCAAGCTCACGCATGCGCAGTCCCCACTGACCAGTTACCCTTCAGGAATGTGCGCCAAACTGACCAGCGGAGTTGTGCCTCCTCCAATGAGCTGGCTGTGTTCCAAAACATGACCATATATGTACATAAATGTGTTGTAACTTGTACCGCCTATCTTTTATTACCTCAAAACTGTATAAAAGACGGGGTCACACCGGTGTTCGGTGTGATACCTCTTGCATTACCGAAGGGTGCTGTATGAGTGTACCACCACCCCATGGGGTCTTAATAAACTTGTTCTTTGACTTTTACAGTTTCCGTGCCAACAGTTCTTGAGTGTAAGTGGGTTATCTACGGAGTATGTAGGCCTTGGGAACCCTGATTACTACATAACGTCACGCAACGTCAATTCTGGCCTCAGACAACTCTACAATTCGTGCAACTGCGGCCTGCTGTCTGACCTGCTCTGAAGAAGATGGCCCCAAAAAAAGGTGTCCGTAGCTCCTCTAGCAAGAAAGTTGCTAGTAAGGAGCAGAAGAAGCAAGTTACCAAGGAGGCTGGTGTGCCAACCGCCACGTTTTTTGGGAGCAAAAAAAAAAGTACGCCTGCAGCAGCAGGATCTGCTGGGGACCAAGCTGGGAGCAGCACCCCCGCTCCATTGGGTTCAGTGCCTCCACCACCACGCCAACTTAAGTCAAAGCCCTTGAGTGCTTCAGAGGCAGTCAGTGTACTTCTCCAATCACCATCGACCAGTGATGTTGGCTCATCGCAAGAAAGTAGCAGCAATGTCCCTGAATCAACACAGGTTGTTGTAACTCATCTGACAAGTGTTGAACAACCACAGCCGCAACAACAACATGTGCAAGTACTACAAGCCCAAGTACATGTGGAAGGAGAGGCAGCGCAAGGAGATGCGCAAGTAGAGGTGCATGGAGGGTCACAACAAGTTCCCACAATAGTTGTCCCTCCCGAAGTAGGGGCACATCAGGAAATCGACAATCAAGCCGAGGTATCATTGGAAGCCACTCCTCCTGATGATTATTCATTGTCTTCCACATCCCTAGCAAGGAAAAGATCAAGGGGGGTGTCTACATCTTCTTCAAGCCCACCTCCTTCTGATGATCTGGATGAAAATTGGAAACCACCACGGCCATCTGAGAGTGAGGCACACCATGATCTGACAAAGATACCTAAGCGTAAAAGGAAGGTCGTCGAAAAACTCATACCTATGGAGTGTGATGAGGCTCAACAAGAAGTGACGCATACTGCTGCTGATGAAGCCCTTCACGTTCACGACCACGATCCAGTCATCATAAATGTCACTGCAGCCCCAGCGGGCATGCAGCAAAGAGACATTTTGACCCTATCCCGAGAAGCTGCTGAGCGTGATGATGATGTTGATGAGGAGGCAATGGAAATGGAAACACAACAATCATTAGATTTGGAGTTAACTAGTACACCAACACCTACCGCTTCCATATTTCTTCCTCGCAAGAAGGGACCTCCATCCACCTCGACCTCAATTCGTGGTGTTGAAAGTGCAAAACGTACTGAAGTTCGGCAATCCACATCCTCCACTTCATCTGGCATTAGCAGCAGGACCACCACCACCAGTATCGCCGCCTCCTCCGGCCCCCAAATACATTTCAAGTCTCCAGTTTGGGACTTCTTTAGTGTTTGCCCAAGAATGGAAAACGTAGCCATTTGTAGCATTTGTAAGCTTCGAGTTAGTCGTGGTAAGTTTTGTACCAACTATGGTACCGGAGGCCAGAGAGGTCATCTTAGGAGAGCGCACCCTGTCCAATGGTTTCCGCACCTAGAGGCGGTCAAGGAAGCCCAAATTGCACGTAATGAAAACGTTGATTTTTCATCTGATGATGACGAGGAGGAAGAAGACGATTCAAACACTTCACTTACACCCAGTACACCTGTCAGCAGCACACCCCATGTGAGGCACACTAAGAGTGTGGGAGAGAGTGAGACATCAATGCGGAAAAGTTCATCAGCGAGCGTAACTGGGTCAAAGATATCATCATCATCCCGTAAATCCTTGGTCCAGGGCAACATTAAAAAGATGTTGTTTACAGAAGCGCAATATGAACGCAACCACCCACTGACGCGTCTGTATAAAACTAAGCTGGCTAAAATGCTAGCTCTGGACCTTCTCCATTTTTCTTTTGTAGAAGGGGTTGGTTTTCTAGAATTAGTGGCAGCGCTCTGCCCTAAATGGAAGGTTCCTAGCCGGTTCTATTTTGCCCGAGTTGCGGTTCCAGCACTACATGAAGATGTTCTGAAGGTGATAGGGGCAGCTTTGCAGAAGAGTGCTGTTCACACTATACATATGACAACAGACATGTGGGCCAGTGGCGCAGGCGCTGATTACATGTGCATCACTGCACACTGGGTCTCTTTTTCAGGGGCTAAAGCAAAGCTAAACACAGGTGTTGACACGGACATTGTTTTTAAAGCTGCTCGGAAACATGCAACACTAGCCATGTTTGGTTTGGAGAAACGTCACACAGCAGAAAACATTTTGGATGTCTTTAACACAAAGGTCCTTAACTGGCTGTCCCCACTAAAACGCCAGGTTGGTTATGTTTCCACGGACAATGGCGCCAATATAGTTAAGGCCATGAGGCAGGGTAACTATTTCAGTTGCCGTGTTTGGCACACTGTATAAACCTGGTTGTCCAAAAATTCTTGGGTAATAAAGGCAGTGCAGCGTACAGAGTATTGGACACCTGCCGAAAAATGTGCAACCATTTCAGCCATTCTTTTAAGGCCCGGAAGCAGCTGAGGAGCCTGCTATATCAACATAAAATGCCAGTGAAAGCACTCATCCAGGAGGTGGTAACACGTTGGAACTCAACCTTCTACATGCTTGAGCGTCTGTATGAGCAGTATACGGTACTCGATCAATATTTCTTTACAGAGGGTACAGAGGACCTGAGGATGGGTGCGGCGCAATGGAACATAGTTCAAAGCCTGACACGCATGCTTCATCCTTTTGAGTTTTTCGCGCGTGCAGTCAGCAAGGAGGACTGTAATTTGGGAAAAGCTATCCCATTGTTGTACATGCTGGAGGACCAACTGAAGGAGGTGTGTTCTGTGTTTGAAAAAGATGTAAAAAACCAAGACTCTTTTGTTCTGGCTGAGAAATTATTAGAGCTCCTACAAGGTGATGAACGTCTTAAAAAGATCGACTCAGAAGAGCATTACATTTGTGCTACTCTTCTGGATCCACGCTACAAAAAGGCGCTGGCAGGCCAAGCATTCTTTCCTTTTGATGATGAACATGTTCCAAAGTACAAACATTGGCTAGCCTTGTCAGCCAAGAGGTTTGAAAGAGAACGGCTGAAAATTGAAGGAAATGGCAGTACATCAGCAGGCCATCCCCAGTCAAAACAATCCACTTCTGCACCAGTGGCTGTGGCACAAGTGACCTCTCAGCCGTTAAAGGCACCGGCAACCGGATCATCTGCACCAGACACAACAGAAACATTGGAGGCTGAAGAGGATTGGCTAGCTCTGCGTGGGTTTGGTTCTCAAAAGGTCAGAGGCACAGCAAGAGCTAAGCAAAGTGGAGGAACCTTGGATGAGGACCTTGAGTCGATGGTGAAGGACTATCTGAATGACTCAACAGAGGTCTATGTTAATTCTGACCCATTGGCGTATTGGCATGGGAAAAAAGAATTGTGGCCACAGCTCACCAACCTGGCTTTAAACTACTTGTCTTGCCCACTCGCAAGCGTGTCTTCTGAACGTGTTTTCAGTGCTGCTGGTGGCATTGTAACTCCCAAACGGAGCCGCCTCTCGCCCAAAAATGTGGAGAGGTTAACAATGATCAAGATGAATCAGCACCTCATACCACCAGATTTCAGAGTACGAGAAAGCGCGCCGGATGAAGACGAGGTGGCCAGCAACATAGATGAGGGAATTTCTACTCTGTAAGGTGACACTGAGCTCACCCTGCCTGAATTCGCAGAGTATGATGACGAAGCCTTATTCTCATTGCTGGACCGTGATACCGAGCCCTGAAAATGAGACAACGAATCAATAACTTTCTTTTTCGTCCTTATTCACTTTTATTACTGTGTGTCTGTCTTTCTTTGTTGTGCACAGTTAATATATTTCAAACTTTAATCAGACAATCACAAAAACAAGCCCATCAGCAGAACTGTCTTCACTGGTTTGCTAATTGATTTGAAGTGGCCGCAGTCTGCATTCCTCAGGTTCACAAGTTCAGAAGAACATGCTCCTCTATCCTCCTCCTTCAGACTCCTATTTCCATCAAACCAGAGGGCTGGTTTACGCCCAATGAAGAAAGACTCAGCACTTGTGGGGGTGTTGTTCTACCTCTTTGCAGGTGAGTTGACGGCTCTGGGACCATTGTTGGGAAGCTCTAATACCGGATAAAAGTGGTTTAAACCAAATCCGAGGCGCAAAATTTTTTGTGTTTTTGCTGACTTGCTTGCCTTTGAGGTGCTCTTAGGGGGGGGTTCCGTCTGTTTGTGGGTGAGTTTCGGGGTCTGGGAGCACTGCTGGGACACTCTAATCTTGATTGCATTTGCTTTTCAGGAAATCCGTGGTGGCAACCCCGACTTATGGCCTAGCTACGCAGCGCGTTTGGACCGAAGGCCGAGAAATATTGCAAGTGTGAGATTTTGCTTTTGGCCTGTTTGGGGGTGTTATGCTTCTTGGCGGGTCGGTTGGCGGGTCTTGGGGCCTTCCTGGGAAGGTCTAATACTGGGTAGAAGTGGTTGGGACAAAATCCAGGCCGATTTTTTTGTTGCTATTTCTGACATTTTGCTCAATGTAGCGTTTTCGGGGGCCTGTTTGGGGGGCTTCCTGGTGTTTGTGGGTGAGTTTCGGGGTCTGGGAGCACTGCTGGGACACTCTAATCTTGATTGCATTTGCTTTTCAGGAAATCCGTGGTGGCAACCCCGACTTATGGCCTAGCTATGCAGCGCGTTTGGACCGAAGGCCGAGAAATATTGCAAGTATGAGATTTTGCTTTTGGCCTGTTTGGGGGTGTTATGCTTCTTGGAGGGTGGGATGGCGGGTCTTGGGGCATTCCTGGGAAGGTCTAATACCGGGTAGAAGTGGTTGGGACAAAATCCAGGCCGATTTTTTTTGTTGCTATTTCTGACATTTTGCTCAATGTAGCGTTTTCGGGGGCCTGTTTGGGGGGCTTCCTGGTGTTTGTGGGTGAGTTTCGGGGTCTGGGAGCACTGCTGGGACACTCTAATCTTGATTGCATTTGCTTTTCAGGAAATCCGTGGTGGCAACCCCGACTTATGGCCTAGCTATGCAGCGCGTTTGGACCGAAGGCTGAGAAATATTGCAAGTATGAGATTTTGCTTTTGGCCTGTTTGGGGGTGTTATGCTTCTTGGCGGGTGGGTTGGCGGGTCTTGGGGCATTCCTGGGAAGGTCTAATACCGGGTAGAAGTGGTTGGGACAAAATCCAGGCCGATTTTTTTTTGCTATTTCTGACATTTTGCTCAATGTAGCGTTTTCGGGGGCTTGTTTGGGGGCTTCCTGGTGTTTGTGGGTGAGTTTTGGGGTCTGGGGGCACTGCTGGGACACTCTAATCTTGATTGCATTTGCTTTTCAGGAAATCCGTGGTGGCAACCCCGACTTATGGCCTAGCTACGCAGCGCGTTTGGATCGAAGGCCGAGAAATATTGCAAGTATGAGATTTTGCTTTTGGCCTGTTTGGGGCTGTTATGCTTCTTGGCGGGTGGGTTGGCGGGTCTTGGGGCATTCCTGGGAAGGTCTAATACCGGGTAGAAGTGGTTGGGACAAAATCCAGGCCAATTTTTTTTTTTGCTATTTCTGACATTTTGCTCAATGTAGCGTTTTCGGGGGCCCGTTTGGGGGGCTTCCTAGTGTTTGTGGGTGAGTTTCGGGGTCTGGGAGCACTGCTGGGATACTCTAATCTTGATTGCATTTGCTTTTCAGGAAATCCGTGGTGGCAACCCCGACTTATGGCCTAGCTACGCAGCGCGTTTGGACCGAAGGCCGAGAAATATTGCAAGTATGAGATTTTGCTTTTGGCCTGTTTGGGGGTGTTATGCTTCTTGGCGGGTGGGTTGGCAGGTCTTGGGGCATTCCTGGGAAGGTCTAATACCGGGTAGAAGTGGTTGGGACAAAATCCTCGCGGAAAAGCCTTTTGGCACTTTTTGTAACTTAGGGTTCGTTAGGGTTAGCCCTAGCAGCAGGATTGCATGTGTTTCGGGGTGTTCTAGATTTTTGCAACTGAGTTCTGTGGTCTTAGAGCACTTGTGAGAATGTGTAATTTTGGTTGCAAGTCATTTGAAGAAAATCCATGGTGGGAAAGGGGGGATTTGGCATAGTTAAAGAAAGCCTTTGCCACTATTCTTAACTTAGGGTTCATTAGGGTTAGCAGTATTTCTATTGCATGTGTTTGGGTGGGGGGGTTTTCGAGTCTTGGAGCGATGCTGGCTATGGATACTTTTGCTTGGTTGCTTGCAAGTGGTTTGAATGCAATCCACGGTGGGTAAGGGGGTACTTGGGCCTACTTTTACTTTCAAAGTACGTTTTGTCACCAGTTTTCTGCTAGGCCTAGTTTTTTGAGATTTGATTGGGGGTCTTCTACATTTTTGCGACTGGCTTTAGTAAGGGTCTGGGTGGGAGCACTGCTGGGAAGATCTAATTTTGTTCTAAAACACAGTTTACAGGACACCTGGCTTGAGGGGAAAGATCCGCTACATTAATTTGCCCATACTTATTTATCCTTCAAAAGGTGACTCTGACAGAGTACGCACTTTCAAAAATATTGTACTGTCTACTAGGAAAATCAAAGTGTGACTTTTTGCACTCCACAGCCTACATACCTTATATTTATTTATCAGTGGTGTTGTAATATTATATCACTTCCTGTTTTTCGTTGAATAATTACAGGCCGGGTTTCAGTCTGTGTAATGGGGAAAAAAGGATGGAGTCAGGCTTCACATTAGCGAGCCACAATTCAGCATCAGGCAGGCAGTGGACAGGGTGTCTTCTGGTCACCAACATCGATGGACGAAGCGTCAGCTGCAATGGAGGAGTGCCGCTAATAAGAGGATTTTTTTTCTGCAGGCAACTTACTTACCAAATTCAACAGGACAACTACAACAACATACAGATACAGTATCCTTTGTCTTTTTCTCTGACTGTGACTGCATTTCTTGGATCTCTCTCTGCTTCTAAATTGATCCCTTAACACATCACTTAGTCCACTCCACTATCACATCTGCACCACACATAGTCATTTGTAAGTGCTCCTATGTAATTCGCAAGTCGCAGCACGCCCCAGCCCGTAGAGGACTGGGATGGCCCCAATGATGAAGCATGTCACCAAGGGGCAACCCTGGTGAGTGAGGGGACACCTAGAAAAAGAGTAATTTCTCCTTTTCTATCTACTATACCTTCCAGACCAACCCCATTGAGTGTTGTGAA
Organism: Lissotriton vulgaris; assembly: GCF_964263255.1. Classification (NCBI taxonomy): domain Eukaryota; kingdom Metazoa; phylum Chordata; class Amphibia; order Caudata; family Salamandridae; genus Lissotriton; species Lissotriton vulgaris. The sequence goes on from NW_028248456.1 coordinate 82,749, forward strand.
TGGATTTATAGTGGCCAGCAAGGCTCTCAGGTATCTGGCAACAGAGACCTTATGTTGAAGATAGTTATCAATAATTCCACACACGCCCTGTACTGTCGCTTTCTTTCTTCCACAGTTGTCGAAAGTACTACTTACTTTTCACTGACATACATCCAGTAGTGCATGCACTTTCAAAGATTGATGGATAGGTTTGTACCCAAAGATTTCTTTATGTTCAATTGTTTGTCCATGCTGTGCTTTTTTTACAGGGTGTCTTCTGGTGGTGACCAACATCGATGGACGAAGCGTCGGCTGCAATGGAGGAGTGCCGCTAATAAGAGGATTTTTTTTCTGCAGGAAACTTACTTTCCAAATTCAACAGGACAACTACAACAACATACAGATACAGTGTCCTTTGTCTTTTTCTCTGACTGTGACTGCATTTCTTGGATCTCTCTCTGCTTCTAAATTGATCCCTTAACACATCACTTAGTCCACTCCACTATCACATCTGCACCACACATAATCATTTGTAAGTGCTCCTACGTAATTCGCAAGTTGCAGCACGCCCCAGCCCGTAGAGGACTGGGATGGCCCCAATGATGAAGCATGTCACCAAGGGGCAACCCTGGTGAGTGAGGGGACACCTAGAAAAAGAGCAATTTCTCCTTTTCTATCTACTATACCTTCCAGACCAACCCCATTGAGTGTTGTGAATGGATTTATAGTGGCCAGCAAGGCTCTCAGGTATCTGGCAACAGAGACCTTATGTTGAAGATAGTTATCAATAATTCCACACACGCCCTGTACTGTCGCTTTCTTTCTTCCACAGTTGTCGAAAGTACTACTTACTTTTCACTGACATACATCCAGTAGTGCATGCACTTTCAAAGATTGATGGATAGGTTTGTACCCAAAGATTTCTTTATGTTCAATTGTTTGTCCATGCTGTGCTTTTTTTACAGGGTGTCTTCTGGTGGTGACCAACATCGATGGACGAAGCGTCGGCTGCAATGGAGGAGTGCCGCTAATAAGAGGATTTTTTTTCTGCAGGAAACTTACTTTCCAAATTCAACAGGACAACCACAACAACATACAGATACAGTATCCTTTGTCTTTTTCTCTGACTGTGACTGCATTTCTTGGATCTCTCTCTGCTTCTAAATTGATCCCTTAACACATCACTTAGTCCACTCCACTATCACATCTGCACCACACATAATCATTTGTAAGTGCTCCTACGTAATTCGCAAGTCGCAGCACGCCCCAGCCCGTAAAGGACTGGGATGGCCCCAATGATGAAGCATGTCACCAAGGGGCAACCCTGGTGAGTGAGGGGACACCTAGAAAAAGAGCAATTTCTCCTTTTCTATCTACTATACCTTCCAGACCAACCCCATTGAGTGTTGTGAATGGATTTATAGTGACCAGCAAGGCTCTCAGGTATCTGGCAACAGAGACCTTATGTTGAAGATAGTTATCAATAATTCCACACACGCCCTGTACTGTCGCATTCTTTCTTCCACAGTTGTCGAAAGTACTACTTACTTTTCACTGACATGCATCCAGTAGTGCATGCACTTTCAAAGATTGATGGATAGGTTTGTACCCAAAGATTTCTTTATGTTCACAATTGTTTGTCCATGCTGTGCTATTTTTTCTTGTCTCCCAAAACCTTTCCCAAAAACCCCAGTACCCATCCATTTTTCAAAACCCTAACCCTCTTCCCCCGGGCTGTGTGGTTTTCATTGATGTGTGACTAAATTACAGCAATAAATCCACACACATGCTGGGGAGGATAAGGTGATAGCAACAGGCTGGTGAAGAAATCCGAGGATATATTCTTACTCTGATTGACAAAGACCCATGGCTAATGTCAAAGAACTTCAACCGAATTAGTTATACTTTAACATTTGTTAGGCTACAATGTGGCACTGTTCTAGTGTACTTCTGTCACCTGCTATATTCTCTATTGTACCGTTGTATTGCTCAGGAGGACAAACCAGATTTCATTTTCTTTTTTTTCATAGGCATGCAACTGCCACTGTGTCACACCACTAGTACCACCGCTATGAGGAAATTTTATCCGCCCAGGATTGCCAACCTTATTCGCTGTTTCCCGTGGAGCCAGCCCTGGGCCTAGCCCTAGAAATTACAGGTAAGATAGGCGTTTGGTTGGAGGTAGTATAATGGAGTATTAGGAGAGACGAGAGATTGGATTGACGGTAGTACTACTAAAGTCCTAGGACTATTCAGGAAAACAAACTTACTGTTAAACCCCCACCCACCAGACTCAAAAGCAGTAAAAAACAGGTATGGTCAGATAAAGTTTCAAAAAGTATATTTTTATAGCCCTAACAAAAGAATCTCCCACAAGACCCTCCCTAACCCCAACAATTGTCCTTCAAAAGTCCCCAAAAATCCCAACTCCCAATTCCCACCCCCCAAAAGTCTCTAAAAAAGGGGCAAGGGACACTATGGCAGGGTGCTGTTGGAATTAGCAGCCAGGGCATCATGCTCCTTGCGGAGGGTGGCAAGTTCGAAGCGGAGGCCCTCCACCACGTTCTTATAGTTATGGACCTCCTGCTCCAGGTAGGACAGTCTGAGGGATAAGCGGCGTCGGTGTGCCTTGCAAATCCTGTGAGGGGCAGCTGCTTTCTTTGCTGCTCGGCGGTGGCGTTTGGCTTTGGTAGCCCGGCTCCGTACCGCTGGAGCACTGCGCTGGCTGGCAGCCCGCACGGAGGAGGATGCAGCTGTCCCAGTGGACGTTGTTGTTGTACCAGACTGCGTCTCCTCCTCCTCCAGGGCCACCAGTCGCCGATATTCAGCGACAGTGGAATCCAGCCTCCGTTACCGGGCCATTCGAGCCAGCTCCTTCCTCCTTGATGGTGTCTTGGATTTGGAAGGAGCAACTACATGAAAAAAGAAAGACATAGTCTGTAACCAATGCTCCTTAAGATTAACACAAAATGATTGAGCAGAAAGTTGTCACAGTACAAGTAGCAAATTGAAAGCACAGTACATAACTATTGAGGACAGTATCTATGTAACCTCCGACTTCTTCATCCTTGCTCTAACATTAGTGGGAGTTTCAGGAACAAATTCTACGAGCACTATGGACTTCCATTACAGTCGACTATGACAGTACACCACTCTTATTCTTCTTCTTCTCTCTTGTTTAGGAAAATTGGTACGTTATCTTATGCAAGCCGGCATAATGCCAGCGCAGTGAACTTGCACCCGAGAAAAACAGACGCACACCATGGTGAGTGAGACAGACTTGCGTTACTGTACCGGTCCAGTACATGCAGGTGGTGAAGCTCTTACTTTTCTATTACGGGTGGCACTGAGAATACTCTGTTAAAAGGGCTACTGCTTAATTAATTTAGCTTTCACCCTACAGTGCAAATGAGTATTAGAAAAGGAAAATGAAGCTAAATTATCTGATTATCTATCACTTCACATGGGATGTATTTGATGACATATGGGATGACTTTAGGTGCTTTGCTTATTATTGAGTGAACAGTGATACCCCCACACATGAATGACGTACTACTACTAAACTAAAGTTATTAAGAGAGGTAGGGAGTGTCCACCGTAATAACCGGATATATGCTGTGCTTGCAGTTGCAATACAAACTACTGCTACTATTCATGGTAGTATTTGGACAACGTTACAACTTCTTTTCCTTGCCTTTCCTACACTGGAACGGACGTGCGGGTGCGGTGTTACATGCTCTTTAAAGTAACACTTAGTTCATCCAGTGACCGTCTACTCTTTCTAGATACACATATGCTATCTAAGAGTCAGATAGTACCATGAATGATCCAGGCATCCATCCATTCAAAGTATATGCACACATACAGTTTCTGTCTCACCCACCCAGGCTGTTCTCCTTCCACCCATCCTTGCTTCATCATTCACCCAGCCATGCACCATACCATTTTCTTACCTTCCCAGCCACCTCGGGGACCAAGCAAACACATATCATTCTTCTTTGCCAGTCATCATTACATTTCTCGTGCTGCAACACACTTACTTACACCCTTCTTTCGCTTTTCGTTCATCCCATCCATCAAGTTCACATCAGATCTGATTGGGATTCTTCTCGCCAAAAACTTCACAGCTAAGTCGAAGTACATTTAGAGGAGGCTACTACCTGCTTTTTTTATAATACACCCGTGCAGAAAGCACACTCTGCAGTCTTCAATCACAATGACTAAGGAATGTATAGCTTACCTCTGCCCGCCACCACCGTGTGAACCCTCACAGGCATGTCCTTGTCCGGCACTTGCACCGCCTCCTCCCCAGAGTTATCCTCCTCGTCCAATGCCACCACCACCTCCGCGCTGGCCCCGTCTCCAGATGTTCCACCTACAAAGTGCATTTAATAATGTTAGAATACACCACTCACTACTATATAATATTTGGTCTAGGAGGAAGAAAGAAATGTGAAAAAAAACAGTATACAATTTAATAATTTATGACTGTGTACTCTAGAGTAAAAATGTCCTTTTTTCCAGGGAAGGCTGCTGTCTTGCTGCACTTTTTGGCACAACTGATGAATGTTTGCTTTTTACTTTTTAACACGCACCACTTTTTCTCCTAACAGACAGAAGCTTGACTTCTAAGAACACGAGCAGGATCAAGTTCAAACCAGGTGAGAGCTCGGCTCAACCACAAGAAATGTGTCCAATTAATCATCAGCACTAAGCACTTTTCCATTTTCAGTTACACGTTCACTTTTATGACAAACTTGAATTTAATAAATGTGTTTACTTTTAATAAAGCTTTTAAACTTAAATAGACTCTGTGGTTTTTGGTCCTCCAGACTAGAGTGGATGAGCTAAAGGTTTTCGAATTTTTGCAAGCATGAGTCCGTGCCTCTGCCATCGGTGACTTTGGGAGCTAAATAACTCTGCCACACTATCTAGTCAGTAAGGAGATTGGGGGTTCAACTACAAAGTCTGTTATCACTGAGGTATGTGGAAAGTCTAACAGTTACAGCACCTATTATAATTGATAAGCTAAGAAGCGATGCATTATTTAGTGTCCATAGTTCTGTTTGTGCAGATTTGTCCCTGCAACAGTAGTAGAATGGATTGTCCTCCTATCCAAACCAAAAGTAAAGTAGTATTTTATTCTTTCTTGGTGGTCATTCACCTTTTTATTGTTGGCAATGGTCAAAGCATAAACATTTAGAATACTTGAAAAGACATTATGGACAATCCCAGAGGACTGCACTCAGTGCATAGAGCTATTGCTGACTAGAATGGGAGTCCAATGGCAATGCCAAATGTGCAATCTTAGTTAGCTACACAGACAGACTAATAAGAATAATCTAGTAATACCACACGGAGTCATAGTCGAGGCAGGATAAGAATTTAGATCCTGTCTACAAGAAGATCAAAGACGATTTTGAAAAAATCGAATGAGGAACGCTAGGAAAAAATAAGTACTCCATATTAAAATTAAAACTTACTGGGGCCAGCAAAGGAGCCCTCGCCTGCCCGGTCCTGGCCTGCATCGTCAACAGCACCCTCCTCCTCCTCCTGTGTCCTCCTCTTGCCCCTGGGGGAAGCTGATGTACAACATGAAAGAAAGAAAAACAGAAAACATGGATGATATTTCTCAACCAAATCAAACATTTCAAAAGAACTAACAAAGTAACAAAATATTTTTGCGAAATAGCAAATAGGGAACGACTCCACGGGATATATTATTGACCAATCTCATGTGGTCGACTACGCCATTACTTTAGTATTGCTTGATTTGCGGACCGTCGAATTGGAAACTACCCTATGTAACTCACTAAACAAAGTACTAAAAAGGTTTGCCTAGGATTGGCAGGCAGCAGTCCGCAGCACGCAAAGTGACAGCCAAAGTCCATCGTGATTGAAGATCAGCGACAACACTAAAGTTTCCTACTACATTAACCAGTCATTAAAATACTCAAACTATTAATCCACCACCACTATTTCTTCTTATCGCCATGTGTACAAAGGAAGGACTGGACTTGAGTCTGTAGGGGCTGATTTAGAAGGCCCTTGCGGCTCTTTTGCTCCATTGTTGCGTGACTTTTGTGACACAGCGACAGCACAAAAGAGGCACAATGGTGCGGCGTATATTAACAACGTGACGCATATGGGAGATGCATCACGTTGTAAAGCCCTGCGCCAATAGGGGGCGTTCCGGCGCAAGGGAGGGCGTTCCTGCGCAGGAACGCATCCTAAAAGTGGCTGAGGGAAATCTACAAGATTTCAATCAGTCACTTTGAGGACAATGATGCGTGACTCAAATCCTGCGCCTGCTTGAAGCACACGTACGGCTTGACGCAGCATTGGGGAGATAGGGCACCCCAGAGCATTGATGGAGCTGCACCATCGTTGCAACGCAACTCCAGGAATGCGCCGCCTTTACGGCACAGATGCGTAACGCTTTGGTGACGTTTTGGGCCCATGGTGCGCCGCATTGTAAATACGGCGCACCATGGGTGATGGTGGCGTGACGCACAATTACTGGCGCATCCCTGCTACTTTGCAGAGATGCGCCGGTAATTAAAAATCTGAACCTTAGTGTGTAGCATTACGTAGTTCTTTAAACTACACTCATACATAATTTCACAGGCCAATGAAATGAACACAAAATCTAAAACAAATAAGCATAGTAGCAACACTACTGAGAAGAAGGAGAGCAGTGTACCTGAAATGCACAGAAGATTTTGAAATATAATTTACCTACAATGTAATGAGCAGCATTATTGCTCTTGGTAAAAAACAAAAATTTGCAATATAATAACACAGCAGGAGAAAACATAGTAGTAAAGACATAGCTACTACTACTCACCAAGCCCGGGGATCTCAAGGCCAAGGAGGTCGAGCAGATCTCGCTCACGGGTCAGGACATCCGTCCAGCGGTGGGTGGCCTGGTTGTAGGTGCGCCAGACCTGAGAGTGGTGGTAAATGGCCTGGCACACCTTCTCCCACCGCTTCCGGCGCTCCCGGGCCCCGTACCCGGCACTGATCTTGCCGCCTCCCATGAATGGTCCTGGGGAGGTGGCGCTGAACATAAAAAACGAGTTGGCCCACCTCCTCCGGGGTAAAGATCTCCCGTGGCATCACTAGCTCCCCCCTCAAACGCCCGCACGGGAGCCGGACACGGGGTGCGGGACCCTTCCCCTTCTCGGGATGCTTCCCGGCTCCCTTCACCATGGTCTGGGCGGAAAGGAATAAAGAAAATAGAATAGGGAAGAGAAGAAAAGAAAAGAGTTTACAAAAGTAGTTTAAAATTAACCAAAAGTAGCAGTAAACACAAAAACATAGGGCTAGAAAAATAGAGGGATAGATAATAAGTAAAATAGATAACAAAAACTTCAAACAAGCAAAGGATGGCAGAGATTGACAGAGGATACAAAGACCATGCCCAGAACCATAGCAATGAATGAGAAACAAGATGGCCGCGCCCGTTCACGACCGCGCGTGTAAGATCGCGCAAGATTTTCCTTGCGAACACGCGCAAAACTGTACTGGCAAGCCGCAGACTTTGCGAGATCACACTTCGTGCCCGGAAACGGAAATATGTCAGGCAAACAAGATGGCTGCGCCCTTGAACGACCGCAAGGGTAACTTCGCGCCTTGCGCTACGAGCGGCTCGCAAAAACGCACAAAACCTTGCCAACTAACACGCCGCAAAAAAACAAATTGCATATTCGCACGAATTTGCGGCTTCCGAATCCGATCTCGCGCGTGTTCGCGCCCCGCGAACCCCGCGAAATTGCAGAAAAACGAGTTTTTCAAAACTGAAAGCACTCGGCAGGGGCAAGAGTTCAAACTCATCATTAGTAACAATTCCCTGTAGTGCTTCCTGACTGGGTGGGCCCCTCCAGAATTCAGTTGCTAGTTGCAACAATTGTATGACCCTGCTCTGACCCTCACAGCAGGCTCATAGAATAGCTACAAGTAGGCCACAAAGGTCCTGGGGAAAAAAAATGCACTGCAACAGAAAGCAAAATTACAGATAAGGAAGCAGGTGCCAGACTGGAATTTTAAAACAGTGACACATTAATAAACTAACCCCAAATTAATTCATCTCAGTTGAAGCAGGGCTGGTGTGCTTGCTTTCCCCCCCCATAATCTACAGTAATGATGAACCAGAGGGTGGCATTGATGTAACAGAGGGTTGCAGTGGTGAAACAGAGGGTGCTGGGAACCTGTGATGATGAACCAGACGTAGAAACAACATAATCGCGACCGTTGCGCGCCGAAATGTAAGTTCGCAATTGCGAACTGGTACGAAACCCTCGCGAACTGGCAGAAATCCTTGCGAACACAAAAAAAAAAAATATGCAAATTCGCAAGAATTCGCGGATTTTGCGGATTGCAAGTTCGCAAATCCGCAAAATTCGCGAACACGAGATTCGCAAAATTCGCCCATACTTAGTCCCAACTGAGCTCGGGAAAACTGTTGACTGACGATGAAGAGATCAGGGCCGAAGCTAGGGGATTCAAGGAGGAGTTATATCAGGAGAACATACGTATGGGAACAGAGGATCTGGAGAAGTGGTGGAGCCAGAGGACACTGCCTCAATTGAGTGAGGCAGATAAAAAGACTCTATCGGGTGAGATTACCGAAGGGGAAATCAGGGTGCAGATAAAAAAGATGAGTAGGAGCAAGGCCCCAGGCCCCGATGGTTTACCAACGGAGGTCTATAAGGACAGCTTAGAAGAGATTCTTCCCCACTTGCTGTCTCTTTTTAATCACATATATCAGCAAGGAGGAGGTATTCCACCCTCATGGTAAGAGGCTACTATTACCTTAATAGCCAAATCCAATAAGGATCCTATGAAAATAGAGTCTTATAGACCTATCTCCCTTCTGAATTCCGACCTTAAAATATTTTCTGGAGTTTTGGCTGGGAGATTAGCGAAAGTTATCAAAACCATTATTCACCCGGACCAGAGGGGCTTTGTGCCAGGTCAACAGTTAAAATGAGCTGACATTCCAGGCCATTGGAGCAATAGATTTTGCAGAAGAAAAGGGACTGCCGTTGGCCATTGTGGCAATTGATGCCGCGTAGGCCTTTGATCAGGTTAATTGGTCGTTCCTTTGGGACACTCTGATCAGGTTTGGCTATCCACTTCCCTTTATCCAAGGTGCTGAAAAATTGTATGGGAACCCACAGGCGAAAGTACTGATTAATGGTTGCCTGACCGATTGGTTTATGATTTCAAGGGGGGCGAAACAGGGATGTCCCCTGTCTCTTCTCCTTTTCGATCCCTATATTGAGCCCTTTGTTTCTTTGCTGAGATTGGATCCAACAATCATTCCTTTTAAAATGGGAGTTCTGGAGCTTAAGACCGCATTATATGCGGATGACTTATTACTTAATACCATTAATCCACCAGAGGCTATTCCAAAGTTATTTCAATTAGCAGAAGAATATGGTGCAGTCTCAGGATATAGCATTAATAAGAGCAAAACAGATATAATGAAATGGAACAGTCCTGTCCCTATACCAGGGGCCAAAAGCAAGATCAGGTACCTGGGTATTTGCCTCACGCAAAAGCAAATTGATGTCCCCAGAACAATCTAGCAAATAGTGGTTAAAGAAATAACTAAACTTTTACTTAGATGGGCTGGTCTACCTCTTAGTATATATGGTAGAGTCAATTTAATAAAAATGGTGGTATTGCCTAAAGTAACTTTTTTATTTAACAGTATCCCACTGACTTTCCATAACAAAGATATCTCCAGCCTCCAGGGCAAGATAGGCTCCTTTATCTGGGCTACTAAGTCACCAAGAATTGCTTGGAGGAAGTTGAGAAGGGGTTTAAAAATAGGCGGCCTGCCCTCCCTGATTTACTTTTATACTGTTACGCGTTTCAGTTAAAAAATGTTAGACTCCTGGCTAATAAGTTGGACTCATCCTCACATGGCCGTTTGTTCCAGGCGATGTTATCCGACCTACCCAAGGGCCTTGAATTTTTTTTGTTCAAATTTGGTGCCCAGAAGTTTTATAAGAAAGTTAGTTTAAAAATCCTACTTACAGCACCTAAGTTGTGGCAAGCAGTCTGTAAAATATGGAGAATTCCCTATTACAATCCCCTAGCCCCAATCTGGGATTCCCCAGGAACACCTGAATGCTTATTAGATTGCTTATCGTCCCCTTTGAGGGATGCAGGCCTTGTAAGATGGGGAGACCTGAACAACAATCTAGGTCTCCTAGATTGGACATCCCTATATAATATAACAGGAGGGTCCCTTACAAGGTTCAAATATTACCAATTATCATCTTGGTGGGGAAGCCAAAATTGGGAGCTGGAAGAAGAGGGAAATGGGTTTCTGGAACTAGCCAGCAGACAGGAAGGTTGGAAGGGGGAGGTTTCTTCTTGGTATATTCTACTAACTGGGACAAAAGATCAGCAGGAGGGAGAAATCTCTAAACTTTGGGGTGATCTTCTGGCAGACAGCCTGGAAAGGAAGCTGGAGGTTTGGACAGATTCATTTATAATATCCCAAAAGACAATAAAGCCTGCCAATCTTAGAAGGAACCATCTCTACACAGCACACAGGGTTTACTGGACTCCTTCAAAATTGACAAAAATCTCTGGAGAATCTTACTACTGTCCAAGATGTAAGCTTTTAGCAGCAGATGACTTACATATTTTTGCGGACTGCCCAGAAATTAAAAACTATTGGCAGCAGGTCTGCAGTGTTTTAGAGGAGGTATTGTCGAGACCAGTAATCTGCAGCCCAAGATTGGTTCTTTTTGGTCTGTCACACGAATATGATATCAGAGACAGTATTTTTCAGTTTATATTTTATGTGATTGTCATTGCAAGTAGGGAAGTGTGTAGAGAATGGAAATCTTTGACCCCCCCCAAGGTTCACAGACTGTCTAAGAAACATCATGGCTATAAGTAAATTAGATCTGTTGTGTAGTGGAGAGGGTGCGGCTAAGGTATGGGCTCCGTTGGTAAAATGGTCGGATAGATAAACGATGAAAAGTCCAATGATTATGTCAGGGTTTTGTGGTCTGGTCCTCCCATGGGGCAAGGTTTACCGATATCGAGTACGGGAGTTGGACTAGTAGACAGCCTACCTCTGGGTGCTCTTTAACCGCCATGCATAAAATCCCAGGGCGCATAGTAATGATTTGTGCTGGCGGCTTTGAGAGAGCCCATCTAGAGTCATAACATCTGGTGGCATATATGAGGACAAAAAAGAAAAGAAAAAAAAAAGGTGACAGTGCTCACAACTTTCCCTTCCAGACTAAAAAAATAAATCCAAGTCAAAAACAAGGGGGTTGTGGTCACTCAAAACATGTGTGGAATGTTCAAGGATTTGTCTTGGAACTGTATTTTACACTGGAAGGGTATTCTTATGGTAACAATCTTATGCTAAACCTCTGCATCATGTTTGAAATCTTGTGCACGTCGCTACGAAATCTATGTGCTTCCTAGTGCATGGTTAGTAAGCAGCAGCAGCAGGCCATTCTTAGGCCGAGCATTCGAAACCTCTTGTATATACTTTAGTATATACTTATATACTTAAACGTGTATGTACTTTGTGGGCTCTGAAGATCAGCCCTTTGACTTGTCTGCTTCCGCTTAGGGACTTTTTTTCTGTTCCACTGCCTCTATTTAACTGTCTTGATAGAAAACGACCAGCAGATGTCAGTAAAATACCAGAATCACTTTTTTAGCATTCTCTAGACCGCAGTCCATAAAAATGGTCTTTCACGAACACCCGTAGACAATATTATTTTTTACAAATCTTGTATTTTCAGTGGTATGACCACCGAAGGCCCTGATTTTATATTAAAAACAGAGCTTTGGACTATACCATTTCCCGCTGAAAGCAATTTTTCTCTCCATGTGTTCTCATACCTGGCGTGTCACGCAGTTTTGTGCTTCCTTTCCCTCCATGTTAAAGAACAGTAGATGTTTCAGCACCCAGGCTAATGTGCTGCATAGCTAAATACATATAAGGTGTCAAAGGCGAGACCGATTGCATTGCAAATGCTTGGTTTTAATACATATGGCTGTGAGCTACGTTCTCCCCCTTGAGCAGCACAAGACAGCACAGCAACTTTGGTTTGCTGTGCTGTACTGCGCCGCACTGCATTGCACTAAAAAGTAATAATCCGATCCTGCCTGATCAAAACAGAGGCAAAGAAAGTGGCACTGCCTTAATCTACAGGGGGACTGGAACCAGCTGTTGAAACTGAGTTTCTGTGTTTTCCAATGACGGTCTCATACTTCTTGATTGTAATTTAATTAGATTAAATGTTATGGAAAATTCTAAATAACGATTCTTAGTTTTAGTTTATTAAAAGTCCAGAGCACGTTGGACAGTTTTTAAAGCTTTTTGCCTCATGCCTGGGTCACCCATACTGGCAGGGGAACAGAGGGCACGTCACCAAGAGCAAAAATAGCTCTTGCCAAAACAGCAAGACTCCGGAATATGGCCGTGACAAAGTCCAGGCGTTGTGATGTCCTGGAAGCTTTCCAGTGGCTGTGGACCTTGTCCGGGAACCTCTCCAGTGAAATGTAACCTCCGTGTGTTTAGATGACATCAGCGCTCCTGGAATGACACGCCAAGAACATCTCATGGCAGTGGAGAAATCTGTCATTACCAGAAGTTGGAACCAAAGCCAGAAGACAACTTTGGATCAAATTCTAAGTTTTGGGGTACGCCAAGTTCATTTGTTCTGTCAGCCGCCTGCACCTTTAAGGTCGCAAAGGAAATACGAATTCAGGACTGAAAGTGCACCCCGTCATGTGTGCAGTTCAAGCAGCCTTATTTTGCAAAAATGGGAGGACGGCGAGCCACGCCTCCAGTGACTTGTAGTAAGCCACCGACTTTGTTACATTAAAGATGCAGACCTCAAATTAAGACTACAATTGTACACAGCTGCGCCGCCGCAAAGTAAGAAAGCGCCAAAGTCAATAAACAAACGGCTTGCATGATTCAAGTAGTAAATTGGCATACGCTCACGTAGCTTAAGTAAGTTTGGCTACAATTAACCCCTAAAGACAGCAGGGCAAGCGAATACAAATACTAAACTGGTCTTTTATTTTTTTTATTTTTATTGAATTCCGAACTAGTTAGCAAATGGAAGCATATTTTATCGTAAATGTACTGCACTGTCGTCTCTGAGTGATTCTTTTGAATTTAAAACTCACACCCTGGGACTTTACTGAGGTGTTCTTGGAACATTCGAATATTGATGTATCACACTTATAAAAGTGTTGTTTCCCTTATGGAAAAAAATCCAGCAGTCCTTTCTTGAGCCAGAGGGACTTATAATATGTATTACTCAGCTCGTGGTAATTCGTGCAGATACATTATTTTTCGCCAAATTACATAATGTATGTCGTATTATTTTGCTCCATCTTTTCTTCCAGCAGTCAGTGCTGTTTTCCACCATCAAAAATCAATATTTGTAATATGTCTATATGTACATAATCCATAATTTGATTTTGATGCCATAAAACAACACTGGCTGATGAAAAAAAATAAAAGGTCCAAAATATCACACCCCTGCAATATCCAGTATGGTGCTAAACGACACCTGAGGTCAAATTAGCACCACTTGTGGAGTCTATATAAAATGTTAGCATGGAAGGGGGCCATGGCCGACTGCCAAAGATGGCGGATGCACACTAACTGAGCTCTGATCGCCGCACGGTCTAAACAATGACAACAAAAAGAACACAATCTCAACCGGTATGTCATTCAGGGGGGACTGTTTGTAGAAGGTGTTACAATCACACGGGAGGGAAAAAAAGGGTGAGGGAGACCAAGGTAGAGTGGAATGGTTGTTATTTGCACATAGTTGTAGCAGAACTGCGATACAACTAGATTGCAGTAACCATAACAACCAATTGTGCACTGAAAGTGTTGGTGTGAGTGAACGGCGCAGTGACACAATTGATTACAGAACAACGTAAGGCGGTGGAAAAACAGTAAAAACAATAACTTGTAGGGGTCAAACAAATGATTTCAACAAATGCAGGTACAGTTTCATTTTTTTGTGAATGACCCTCTAATAGCCGCAAAAGGAAAGGGGGGCCGCTCGGCCCCCACGCACACATGGCTGGGCCCCTGCCCCCTTCGCCCACCCTGATTGGTCCGTGGGTCCCGCCATTGACCCGAAGGCGGTTTTACGCTTCCGTGTCAAGGGGGCGGGACCCATAGCAAAGGGGGGTTTAAGAGCCTTGGGAGCGCGGGAGGCGTCCTCTTTGCGTCCCGCGCTTCCCAGGCTCGCTCCTCGCCCCGCTGTGGGGCTTTTAATTTTCTTTTGGTTTCCCCCTTTGCAGGTACTACGGTGCGGGCGAGCTTCATTGCGGGTGCTTGCCAGGCCGGGACTTACGGAGGCAAAAGAGCGAGGGACCAGCGGTGGCGGTCTTCGGGGAGCAGTGCAAGCAGTGTTTTAGGTCATTTCAGCCTCGCTATGGGTCAGTCCTTTAATGTTTTTCTTGTTTTGCAGTGCTCGCCAGGCCGGGACTTTCGGAGGAAAAGAGCGAGGGACCAGCTGTGGCGGTCTTCGGGGGAGCAGTGCAAGCAGTGTTTTAGGTCACTTCAGCCTCGCTAGGAGGCTGTCCTTTAATGTTGTTCTTGTTTTGCAGGCCGAAGCGGGAAGGAGTTCGAAAGACCATACCTGAAGTGCAGTGTTTTTTTGGTGGTGTCAGACTCGCAAGCGGCAGAAAGAAAAAGGCGAGAACAGAGGCGCTCAGTCGGACGGGCAAGGAGCTGCAGATGTGCATTGGCGGTTCACGTGGGAGTCGCAATGCTCGGGGCAGCAACAGTTTATTCCCGAGGTCGTGCAAGCCAGGAATCCTGCTGTCGTCATGAGGCCCGGCTGGGGGGTATTGCCCCGGTTACTTACCGGTAATCTTCATTACTCCGAATATAGTCTTCCTCGCCACATGACTTACATAGTGAGCTTCAGCTCCACACCAGAACCCTCCAAAGCAAAAAGTCAGCCTCCCATGCCTCCCATCCCTTCCCGGGGCATTAACTCCTCGTTAGTCTTCCTCGCCACATCACTTACATAGTGAGCACATACCAAAGCCAAGCGGCTTCATGGAAACTCACAAGAAACCAACAGACCAGAAAGGGATGACCACAAAAGAGGGCAAACCCAACAGACCAGTACGAGTGGAAGGACCACCCAGGAGAGAGGCAACCACGAGTAGGAGAACAAACCCGGGACCAAAGACACCGGGAAGACCGAAAAACAAACCGGAGCCCAGTGACACCAAAAGTCGCCAGGAAAACCGCCCCAACCGAAGGAAGGCAAAGAAAGGCACGGGACCGGACCGCACGGAGCCAAAAAGGCAACAGCAACCAGGGCTAGAACAGAAAAGAGTGGGCCCGATCAACACACCAGGGCAGCCCAACAGGCAGCAAAAAGTGAGAGGGGAGAAAAATACCAAAGAGAGGAACCGAACGAACAGAGGGCATCCCCACCACAGCGACCCAACAAAAAAAATCACTAGTGGAAAGCGACAACCAGTCCGCCCAATAAAGCAATACCGCAAGGGCGACCACAACCCGCGAGAGAGCCGAACCAGAAAAACTGGGAAGCCGCACCAGAGCCATCCAACAGACAGGCAAGAGCCGGAAGAATGGAAAAAAAGGGAGCAGAAAAGAAACAGAAGGGGAACAAACCCCCGTCACACAAAGGACCCCCGGAAGGGACCGCGACTCCAAGGAGAGAACCCAGGCAGGCACCAGGGAAAAGGAACCCAGAAGGAGCCAGAAACGACACCGAAGAGACCCGGAGGAGAACCAACCAGGCAAAGGCGAAAAACTGAAAACCCACAGGCCCGCCCACGGCCAGAAGGGAGAAGAAGAGGCAGAAAGCAGCCAACCGGCCAGGGACGGAAACACCCTGCCGTCGAAGAGAGCACCCAGGCGGCCAAACAGACAGCCAGCCCACAACCAGGCCCAGCCCAGCGAGACAAAGAAGAATCGACTGACATAGGAGCGCGGCAGCAACACACCAAAGGCGTGAAGAACAGAAGGGCAAGGCGAAGACGAGTCCGAGCCATGACAAGATTCCCAAGGAGTCACCAGAGCCAACAGGACCCGGGACCCTAAAACCAGGGGAAAGAAACGAGGAAACACCCATACTGGAAGCGTAGGGCCCCGCCAGGACACCCCACAGCACCGCCAGAAACAAAAACCGATTCAGAAAAGGGGGTGGTGATGAACAGAGTGTCTGAATTAAGCAGACCACTCTTACCCAGTCCAAAGATCAGGGCTTGATCCATCACCGTTATTTATCTCACTGCACCATCCCAGCTCAGAACCTGGCTATATGCAAATCAGTCTGTCCCTGGCCCAGTGCATCATGGGAACAGGGCAGACTAAACTACCAAGCCAATTCTTCACCATAAAGGAGACAAGCTACCGGGGACCGGTTTCTGGCATTTCAGCCGTCTTCGGCCCGGCTTGCTTGAATCCTGATGGTGCAGTGAGAAAGGGCTTGGTAGTTTGGTCTGCCCTGTTCCCATGATGCACTGGGCCAGGGTCAGACTAATTTGCATATAGCCAAGTTCTGAGCTGGGATGGTGCAGTGAGCTAAAAAACGGTGATGGATCAAGCCCTGATCTTTGGACTGGGTAAGAGTGGTCTGCTTAATTCAGACACTCTGTTCATCACCACCCCCTTTCCTGAATCATTTTTGTCCACCATAAGCGTGGAAGGGTATACTCATTTGTGAGTCCCTAGCTCATTGCACAATCAGGATTCAAGCAAGCCGGGCCGAAAACGGCTGAAATGCCAGAAACCGGTCCCCGGTAGCTTGTTTCCTTCCCAGTATAAGAATTGGCTTGGTAGTTTGGTCTGCCCTGTTCCCATGATGCACTGGGCCAGGGTCAGACTAATTTGCATATAGCCAAGTTCTGAGCTGGGATGGTGCAGTGAGCTAAAAAACGGTGATGGATCAAGCCCTGATCTTTGGACTGGGTAAGAGTGGTCTGCTTAATTCAGACACTCTGTTCATCACCACCCCCTTTCCTGAATCAGAAACAAAAACCAGCAAGGGAAAGAGAAAGCAGGGGCAGGACACAAAACCCGCGCCCCAAGAGGCAAAACAAGGACCAAGAGCAACAGGGTCCAAGCCAACTACCGCCGAAGCAGATGGAGACGCACCCAGGGGAGCACCACCAACCGGAAAAAAAAACCCTGGCCAGGCCAAACAATCCCAGAAAACCAGGAGAAAAAGGGACCCCAGGAAGGGCAAAGCCGGGAGCCCGGACGAGAAGTCCGAAGAGCCAAAACTGGAGACCCAAAGGAAGCAGACAGGACCAGACGGACCCAGGAGACAACCGAACCAGGCACCAAAACGGCCCGACCCTCATGGAGAACAAGAGCATACAGGGCCCCATAGATCCGCAAGGATTGACAGGGGAGCAAAAAAACACCGCAAGGCAACAAGACCCAAACCACGACCAGAGGAAGGCCCCACCAAGGCAGACAACCCCACCCGGAAAACCCACGAACAGGACCCGGAGAGAAAAGACCAGTGAAACCGTCAAAGCGACCCCGCAACAAAAAGGAGGAACGTACGTCCCACCAGAGGCAGGCGCCAAATCCCCGGACCGACCAGGCAGGCAACACCCAAAGGAAGAGCCACCAAGGGCCACAGCCCCAAGGGCAACGGAAGCATGGAAGAGAAGGATCGCAACAAAGACCCGACCCCCAGGGGTCAAGGAGAAGCACGGTGACAGCAGGAAGCAGACAGGAAAAAAAGTGCAAGAACCGCCCGCCGAGATAGGGAGCAGGAAAAGGAGGGAGCGGCAAAGCCGCGGACCCCGACAAGACAAGGAGAGCCCTCAAGGAGCAGAAACAGCCAGCAAGAAAACACTGACGCAGACCATAGACGGACGGGCAGACCCCAACAGCAGGAAGCCCACATCAGACAAGCCATAGCCCACAGCCCCCGGAAAACCTCGGAGGACGGAAAACAAGGAACCAACCGGGACTGACCCCACACAAAAACAGCGGGGACAGGAGTCCACAGGACAAAAGGACCATAGGCCCAATCCCGGAAGGCAATACAGCAAATCACGAAGCAGAGGCCCCACAACCCAACACCACAGGCGCCGAAATAACAAGTAATCCAAAAAAGCACCACACATGGATACTATTACAACGGCAGGAAACAAACCCCTGCCTGAAAATGGCGGGCACCACCAAAGGTACAAGACCTACCACGAGCCATAGCTCCAAGGCCCCAAGCCTAAACCAAGGAACCCTGCGAAAAAACAGAGAGAGTAACCCAATGGGAGACGCTGAGGATATATGGAACGCTCTACGAATATGCGTGTCAACCACTGGCAAACTGGCAACCCCAGAGCCCCCAGGAGGCAGCCGAAGCGAACACGCCCCATGAGCACCCGCTGAGCATGTGAACCACACACGAGGAAGAGGGCGCAAGGGGAGCCCCGTGAGCAATGGAGCAGGAGGAAGAGAAACCACCGCCAAGGCCCATGGAGGAAAGGTCAGAACCAAAAGCCAACCCGGAGACCACAGAAGCAGCCCGAGAAGAAAGAACAGGAGCAACAGCCCCCGGAAACCCCAAAGGCCACACCAAGCAGGACCAGGAACAACTGCGGAGGGCACAGAAATGCCAAAAAACACAGCCCTACAAGAGGAACTGAGAAGAGGAGCACAAAGACCCCAAACGGCAGGAACTGACCCCGACATTAAAAGAGAATGCAAATGAAATACCTTCTTCCTAAACCAAGCCGCCTGAACAGGGACCCGAACCCCGGGCCCTCAGAATAAAAGTCCGATGCACCACGAACTGAGCTATCCAGGCTCTCGAGGGTGGGACAGAGCATAGAGACAAGGAACGTTGAGCTCAGGAACCGAAAATGGAAACCAGCCACCCAGCGACAAGGAAGCCCAATGAGGACAAAATAAAAACGAACGGAAAAAAAGCAATAGCCCAATACGTGTAAAAATAGAAACAAATACAACTTATGACAAAGAACCACCTGAGGACACGGCCCCAGTATAGGCAGGACACCAGCGCATAAATATGCGCCCGACCCATAAAACAATGGGAAGGAAGGTGACCCGGGATAAGAATGACCAGGAGGACAAACACGGGCCCCTTGCAGACACCTGTGCCGGGAGTAACAAACAGTCACAGGCAGTGCCAGGTGAGGGGCCAGAAGGGCTTAGAAACAGCAGAGCCCCAGACCAACCCCCCTGCCACCCCGATTGACCCCTGGCCCGCTAAGGCTGAGCCTAACCGGCCTCAAAGAGACCGGAGGAAGGAAGGGGGGAAAGTCCAAAAAGCCCCAGAGCCCGCTAGAGCACCCATTCAACGGACCCCGAAAAAAGAATGTAAAACGTACCCCAGAACATCATGTGCACCATGCTCCACTCAAAGTGCGAGAGGGAGTACACCGAACAACCACCTGGAGGTCGGGAGGAAGACACACATACAGAGCAGAGAACCAGCAGAGCAGCGCAGCCGCACATAGCCACGGAGGAACAGAGAGCCTGCCAGGTGGCCGTGGCCACGCCCCCTCGGAGGCAGAGCCAGAAAACGCGAGGACAAGCGGCATCCCGCCCCCTAGAAGCCCGGACCGCCCAACGCAGGAAATCCATGGGAAGAAGCGAGCCGCACCGGCAATGCAACCGGCATGTACAAGGAGCAGCCCCGCAGCCGCCCGCCAGCCCCAACGGACCAAGAGCGCAGGGAGCACCGTTTAAAAAAGAACAGGCAGGGCAGCGCATGCAACGGTGAGTGTACCAGGGGCTCGCAAGAGCATTGGGTGCGCAGCCGCGGCATGCAGGACAAACCGCCGGGCACCCAGCACAACCCCGCCAACAGCCACCACACACAGGGGCCAAGGGAAACACCGGGGAGGACAGCTGAAGGCAAGCCCGCAAGAGCAGGACCCAGGCGGCTGGTGGGCGCCTGCAAGGAAATAACAGCCGCGGCGGAGGTACGCGGTCCCCATGGGGCCGAAAACGGCAGAAAAACTGCCAGAAAATAGCCCGTCCACGCCGCCAGAGCCCCAGGGACAACCGGACACAGAAAGATAGCAAAACACCCATGCCACTATGACAGGACATGCAGTGAATCTGAGAGGTCGCGGCCAACAACCCCGAAGGAAGCAGGAGTCACAGAGACCCGTGGCGGACATCAGTCCACTCAATACACTGAGGAAACAGACAATTCAAATGCTACTGGGACTCCAGTTTGTGACGCGAAAACAGACGCCACACAAACACGACCTGATAGTGCGAGGCGAGGGGCAGAAAGGCGCATAACTAGCAGAGGCCAAACCCCGCTCGCCCCCCCTATTGACCCCTGGTCCGCTAAAGCAGAGTCTAACCAAGCCCAAAAGAGCCCGGGGGAAGGAAGGGGGGAGGGCCAAAAAATCCCAGAGTCCGCTAGCGCAGGACCACCAACCAAGGACCCATGCTCCTCCTACAGCAGGAACCACTTACCTGAAGACGCATCCGGAGAGTAATGACGCGCAGAACAAAAAAAACAGGCTGATGGGTTGGGCCGGCCCGCCTCTTATAGAGGTCAGGTGGTAATGGGTCGGCCATCTTGGGAAGGGATGGGAGGCATGGGAGGCTGACTTTTTGCTTTGGAGGGTTCTGGTGTGGAGCTGAAGCTCACTATGTAAGTCATGTGGCGAGGAAGACTAACGAGGAGGTAATGGATTGGGACCGACACCGAATGCTGCAGTCTCTCGTGCTCGGCACCGGAAGGGTGAGTGTAAAAGATGCCCTTGGACTCATCGGCTAGGAAAGGGACGGTATATGATTGCACGTGGGTCAGCATTGTTTCTGCTTTAGTGATTATTGGACGGGAGCAGCAGAGTACTCCTTGTTTGCAGCAGCACTATTTCCAATGCAGATACAGTCAAGTTAAAGTGAGAGTGCAACTATTGGAGAGTGGAAGCAGCAGGTTAGTCCTAAAATTACAGCAGCAAAACAGTTCAAGCGCTAAAAAATGACTAGATTTGCAAGCAGCTGGTTACCCTAAATTAAAGTAGCATAGGTGAACAATTAAATGCAAAGATTGAAGCAATTAATGTTGACTGATAATCGGCTTTAAAATTACAGGGTGTGATTGCCCTGGGCCAGCGTTACAACTAGCTGCATTATAAACCATCTGTCGAGAAAACAGTTGGCTGCTGTGATCACAAACTTGGTAAACAAGATATTCAAAACTATTTTTGAGTTTTAAGAAAGCAATGAGGGCCTGCTGGCAAGTACGAACACCCAGTTTGCTCCATTGCTTGTTAATGAATATTATTAAGACTCTCAGTGTGGGCAGAGGTCGGGTAGGCGGAGTTCGTACAGATATGATTGCGTTATTGAAGACATGATGTTAAGGTGAGCTAGCACATGGTCAGCAGGGATCATAGGACTTTAGCGTCTGGGTTTCGATTCCGTTATGGACACAATGGCATAATCACATAATTAGGTTTTTAGCTCAGTGGGTGGCGATTATTGTCCAGCGCTCCTTTCTTTGTTTATAAAAATGCGGGTGTGCGGGAAAACGTTGTCTGCTCCAGCAGAGCCCACAGTGTTCATTCGAACAGTTAAACCTGTGTCCCCACTCCCATCGTGCATTTCGTCAATGAACAATGCTATAAGTACTTAGAAATAACAAATTTCCACCCGTGAAGTTAACTTCTTGGCGTCCGTGCCACATAGTAGGTTTGACTTTTAGAAGTTATAGGGGGCAGGACTTATGTAGGGGTGGAGCGGGCGAATTGCGGACCTGGTCAGTCACCTGGCAGGCAATAGGGCCATTAGTTGAATGGGGAAGCAAGCGCAATGGCGCCAGGTCCTAAGGTTGTCAGAATGCCTCTGAGCACTAGGTATTGCTATATTTAACTACTAAATAGGCAATCTAAAATGCTGTTTCTTTCCAGCATTAGGGTCATGTTGTCAATGGTGCAACAGGTGCAGTGACACAGGGGCCCAAAGTTCTAGGAACCCCTCTAAACACCTAATATTGCTATACTTGGCTACTGAACAGGCAGTTACAAGTGCTGGTATCTTGCAGACAACAGGGGCATGATTTGAATGGTGCAGTAGGTGCAGTGGCGCCAAGTCAAAAAAGTTGTCAGAATCCCTCTAAACATAGAATGTTGCCAATACATAGGTAGTGGGGTTCCTATGCATCCGTATCAGTTAAAAAACAGTATTCTGTACTAACTACGCAATTTAGAATAATCCGACAAGTGTGTTCATTCTTCTCTCTTAAAGACGCAAGCGTAGCTATTCCTTTTGGATCAATTCCACAGAACGGGCTGCACATAGTTTCAGGATGCGGCGCATATTACGAAATAATGTATCCAACGAACATATAATGTAGTCTTCTGCTGGGTTATATAAAGTAAAACAATGAGGTTAGGTGTAGCCTTTAGAGTGAGTCATCCTGTAGGCTGATGATAAACATCTTGCATCCACGTAATGCTCAAAGAGTGTGGGCAAGAGCACTGCCTATAGCCCTGATGAGAAATGCACAGTTTGCTGTTTAATGTCCTTCTTTATACAGGAGATTAACATTCTTTCGTTTTGTATCCAAAAAGTGACTGGTGGCCCACTGTAACCATCCAGGCAGTGCAATATCTGATTGCTTAATGGGAGTCCAGTTGTATGATTTGCCATGAAACGCTGTATTGCGTTCATCCTTTACATCACTGATGTTTTAAGACGTCAGTGCTTGGCGTATGTGACTATGTGGAACTTGCATGGTGGACTAGGTTAGTTTTCTTCTGTGACCAGCTGGTACCAGCTCTCTAGTCATAGAAAACCTGCTTAAATGCTATGGAGTTATTAATTGTATCAGTGTCCTTACATTGCCAGGATTCTTTCCTCTTAACAATTGAGATCCTGTAGCAATTTGGTATGTGATATCACCAAGGTTATGATAGATTGAGATTAGGAGAACCATTGAAATGTTAAGTTCCTCGCCTTCCACATGCGGTTGAAAGGAGGTAGCCCAGATATATACTATGATGTTGATCTATGGGTAAGGACTGTCATTTAGGCCCCCCCTTCTCAGCAGTTTGGAATAGCATTCTTCTGTGGAGTGTTAGTTTAATCAATTTTTAGAGACAACAACCGCAGCAAGTCCCTGTGTTTGTTTTCTTGCTTCGTCTACTAGCTGGGTCGGGCCCAGAGTGCAGGAGACTCTATATGGATATTTCAATTTTTTGCGTCCCGCCCAACTTTTCTCTTCTCTTCTGAATTTTATGCATTACTGAACACAACGAATCTTGGGTGGCAAGGACCACTACTTGTTTGTAGTGGTACTCCTTTTCCTTGCGATGCTCTGTGGATGGTGCAGAATGCTTTAAACATTGATCTAGCCAGATCAGGTAGCCATTGAGGTGCTTGTGGAAGTGGCGTCATTTGTTCCTGAGGGAAATTGTGTGAGCATATTGAGAAGGTTGCCTGCCATATGCTGTCCGCTATTCTAGTGGGCACATTGCACCAGTCCAAACGACCCTCATTGATGGTAGGTTGAAGACAACCTTATAAGAGAGCTATCCTAGTGGTAGCTGTGGAGTGCAGCCTTCAGGCTAAGTCTTGGAGGAATGTAAAGCAACTTGTTTTACCAGTCTATAATCTCATGAATGAGTAAATGAAAGGGGAACCACACCAGGCGTATAAAAAATGTATGTATTTGTTCTAACACATCCCTCTAGTCCCTTTACGAGGCTAGAGGCAAGAAAGAATTACAGTCAGTAAACTTATTTAACACACAGTAAATTAGCACAATATACGTTGAGCCCTTAGGGGCTTACCGAACCATATACCAAGAAAGTGGCATACAGACGAGGTCTAGAGCACAAACGGAGGCTATGCTGACCACTCACAGTGGCGAGTAATGAAGGAAATGCATCTGGGGTTAATCTCAGCTAAGGTGTAGCATCTGAGGGCGATGAATACAGACCCGTGTGGGGCAGCTTTCGTTAGGAAGCCAGAAACCTTACCTAACCTTACAGCACATTGCACGGCATTTCACACGGTGTATTGTCCTGAAGTAATCATGGATGGGCTATTGCATTCACTGTGGACTACAGGTCTAGGCTTTCATGAAGGTCATACTACCAGGCACCCTTATGGTAGCCCTAATGTAAATGTTCCGCAGGTGGCACAAGATGGATGCTATGTGACACACTGGCGGTTGCAGGTGGGATGGAAATGCATCCGGGGCAGACCTTATCTAAGGCTTAGCGTGTGACAACAACATAGTACTTGCACGTGTGCGGTATATTTTGTCCGGAAGCCAGAAGCACTAATCGTCTGTGTTTGTTTTTATTCTATGTCTGACCGGACCCATGGTTGATACCTGGGAAGGGCTCCACACCACAACTGCAGGAGGTGGACAGCCAAGAGGATCGTTACACCTGGATCGGGAGTGTCAAAGAAAGGCATCAAGTGTGATGAGCGGCCATTTCAACGGTTGAAGCGGTGCCGGCGGGAAAAGGTGCTACCCATGTATCATAATTGTAGTGTGTGATGGTCACTCATTTGGGTTGCCAGGGGCAGGGCAATGCATGTCAGGTGTATGCCGTCGCAGTTTGACCAGGAGCACAAATCACGGAGGGGCATAACGCCATCACCCTCGTTGGGAAATGGATACGGCTAGGGGCGCGCTTGGGTTCACAGGCGCCCTTTTTTTATAAATAACACTGCGTGGGGTTAGGAGGCTCCATGATAAGAAGGTAGGCTGGCGCAGGGCTTAACCTAATAATGACAGTGTTGCATCAACAGAAATTAGCATGGACGTGGGAAGTGTTAAGTCCGGCGTACCATGAGGTGGACGCCGGAGGCCAGGTGGCGGCACCGTGAAGGTGTGTTAAGTGCCTATGAGTAGGCCAGCCTCAGCTTTAGACCTTGCTACTTGAACAGGATACTGAGGTAGGTTGGGTGTACACGTCTAGGGCCAGGATACCCCCGGTCACAGCAACAACATGGACCCCAAAGATGGGGTCTGTCCGTCCAGAGGGGGGAAGGAGAGGTACTCGATAGGCACACCCCACCACCCTCAGTCATTATTTGACATGCGGGTAGCAACGATTGGGCTTAATTGGGCAAGGGGGTCCTGGTGGAAGGGATAATTGCAGTAGCAAGCAGGTTAGCAAAATATAAAACCCAGACTGCAACATAGGGGGTCTCAGTTGTTTCCTAGGCTGCCGATAAGGGGGGGTGAACTCTGTTTGTGCGCTGAATCACTCGGTAAAGAATCACTCGGTAAAGAGGATCAACACTTGAACTGAGAAATTATTTCAAACACCTCAATTGCAGTACATTCCACATGGGTGCATCTGAGAGGGACAATTTCGATTTGCAGGGTGGGGTTCACTTGAAGGGGACCAGCAGTGAGCGGTTGACAAAGAATAGTTGGCCATGGTTGGAGGGGTTGTTTCTACTTGCAGGATGGGGTCCATTTGACAGAGTCAGGGAATGCCCTATTGATAGGGCACATACTAGCAGGGGTAGAGGGTTTTATTAGGAAGATATGACCTTTCAGTGTAGGCTGTTGGGGGGGCCAGATAGTCGGTCAACTATGCTGGCCTGTGGCGGTAAGGTCATAATCTGTGAGCGTGATTGTACCAGGGGAAACCCAATATCTCCATCAAGGTTAATGAAAATAAGACTCTTTACACTACCTTATTCACTAAGCCGACAGCTAAGAACACTCTGTTAAAATATAATAGCTGTCACCCACAAGCCCTTAGGGATGGTCTTCAGTTTGGGCAGTTTCTGCGTCTACGCAGAAACTGCTCTAGACGCATTGATTATTTTAGAGAAGCCAATCTCTTGAAACTCAAATTGTTGGCACGCGGCTACCCAAACAGACTCTTGAAACGCTCACTCAAACGAGCTTGGTATAATGAACGTAGCTCATTACTCCAAGTCAAGGAGAAAACAACTGAATCAAAACTTTTATGTGTGACTACATTTGGCACATACAGTAACTCCATCAAGAAATTGATCTCAAAACACTGGACTTTACTCTCAGACCTACCAGAACTGGTTGAAAAACCAATGTTTGCCTTTAAACGAGGAAGGAATCTGAGGGACAGACTTGTCCATGCATACCAGAGCAAAGACTGCCACGCAGTTGACAACATGAGACAATTGAGCCCACTCATAGGTCACTACAAGTGCAACCATTGTACAGCATGCAATACCACCAAGAATACCAAACAATTTTCACTGAACAACAGAAACTTTGTTCTTAAAACATTCTCAAATTGCAACACAACCAACGTTGTATATTGCATTGAGTGCCCCTGTGGCCTCAAATATCTTGGGAAAACAACCCAACCCGTAAAAAAACGCATTCTCCAGCACCAATCAAGGATACGGTGCCATACTGAAAATGCTCCATTAGTAGAGCATTACTTAGCCAAACAACATAATGAAAATGACCTAACTTGGTGGGTCGTGGAGGTTGTTAAACCAACAATTAGACAACCCAATGTAGACCATCTACTAACCCTCAAAGAGCAACGCTGGATCTGTATAGCTGAATCGGTCAAACAGGGACTCAACTCTAGCACTGAGTGGCATGCGTTGGCATGCCTTACTTAGCCTTTTCGAATTTGTCCATAGGTTGGCGTTGGCATGTCTTACTTAGCCCTCTGATTTTGTTTATTGCTAAATTTGACTTATACTAGGATATAATCTGCATTAGCACAGGATATGTTTTTGACAAAGGTAGCTGTTAATGTATTCAAAAGTTAATTGAATGGTATTTGTTTGTCACCCTCGATTCCTATTGAATTTTTAATTTTCAATTTTCCTTTATGCATAGATAGCTAATGTTGAAACTATTTCAGAGGGTTTAACTTTATGTGTTTGGTGAAACAAGATTGTTTACCATCATGTAATTCTTTAGCAATGACACCACGCAGTGTTCCTTTGCCAATAATGAATAATTGACCAATGCATGTATAAAGACATCTTCTAGTTTGACTCTATAAGATGGTCGCCATTCTTTTGATAACTGAACCCTTGGTCTGTAGTCCCTCTTCTAGCCTACTATCCAAACCAAAAACCGGCTGGTAGTAGTCCTACCTCTAATAGATCATTTTTCCCGGCTTTATAAACCTTCGGTTTTCTAAACACGGCTGACACAGACTTTTCGCGACGTGACCCTGAGACACTCTGCTTTCCGTGGTGAATCACAAGTGAGTAACTATGCACGCCTCTCTTTCTGAGGCTGAACGACTCTGTGATTTTTCTTCTTGCGCTATCACGAACTATTATCGTTAGAAGACATGGCTTCTCCAAGCCAGTCTTTTGTTTTTAACAACATTGAGCAATGTTTGTAATACGGAGCTTGGTTCACGCACGTTCATGGTCTCAATCACTCTTTGTAATAACTATGCAATGTGAACACACTATGCGAACCAATAGCGGTCTCGTTACCAGTTATTTTTTATATAAAAAAATCATGGCATACTCACTGATGTTACTACGTCTGTGAGATAACCACCTCGAGTGACTTTTCGTGTTTTCAAACTCCCATTTCAGTTTAGGGTGCAATTATATAGATGCACATTTAATAAGTAATTATCAACTGATGCTACCATGTTTGTTAGGTAACCTTCACGAGTCATTTAGAATTTTAAAATGACTGTCATTATTAATGTTGCAGACTTCACGCGCAGGGCTGTTTCTGAGTGGTAGAATTCACATCACTGCTGAGACCACATACGCTTCGTATGAGGTAGGTCTCGAATTGTTCACAATTCGTTTCCCCTTTCTCTGTGATTAACTTAAGTTTGGACACTTATGGCAGTCCCCTTTTTCTTTTCTCTTTTTCCTCAGAATCGTTTTTAAAACATACAATTCCATATAAGAATAATACAGCTGGAATTTTCAGGTGACAAGCAATACCATAAACAATCTCTTTGCTTTGTTATAAAGTGTCTAAATGTATTATCTCTCAATATAAGAGATATGAGATATAAACTGCAATGTTGATGTTAGACATTCGAAGAAATGTATTTTATATAGATATGTGCTCTTGTCATTATCTTAAACCTTTATGAAACAAACCTTCTATTCATATCAAAACAAATTCAGATGAGGTTTGATAAACAAATGACTATGGCTGAACTTTCTAATAAGTGTCTCACTCCGTTAAGCAACCATGGTATAGAGAATTATATGGCTCTCAATGAAACTGAACATTTGGAATAACAGGGCACATTCTGCCCTTGTATGTTGATCACTTACAAATTAATGTAAGAGCTTAAATGTAAATATTCTATAGGTGTGTTTTTTAAGTTGATATCCCAGTAGTACCAGGAAGGGGTACTACACATGGACTAAATGTAACTCATATTGTTTATTTTAGATACACGTGAGAAATATAATTTAGGTATTACTCTGCCTTTTTTAAATTGTTGTAGCAAATGTAATAATGTAACATTTATTGTTTTAACTTAGGGGGTTTATTTTACCTGCAATGAACGTTACAGTCCTGATGATGGTCTTGACGACGGCAGCAATATAAGACCGAAACGTCGACAGCTACATCATCTCCTCCTCTGTTGCTTGTGCACAGGCACACAACCATCATTAATTAATTTCTTTTGGTTGTTGTTATCAATTGATTGGAGTTGATGTTTAAGTTGTGAATTGATGTGGTGAAGTCATATATACCCCTTTTCACTTCTTTGTTGCTTTTTATGTATGTCTCTCCATACTCTGAATTGCAATTTATATTTTTTTGAATCTATATAAAAATTTTTGAAGAACAGATTTTATTACTTCTCCGTGTTTCCTTTTCCTTCCATAGATTAATCTCTATTTTTGTTAATATGTGATACTTGGTAAACTGGAGTTGATATTACTGATACGACTCCCAACTGATCTTGAATACTATAAAAACAAATCCCTTGTAGCATTTCTTTGACCTGAAATAATCTGTGAGCAGCAATTTAAGGTCTTTAGGGGGGGTGGCCCCATTCACGAAAGGGGTCGCCCAGGGGGAGGGGCCATTGGTCTCTCCCAGGACTTCAGGGGCAGGATGTCCGCTTGCTTGGGTGCGGGGGAGGGAGTCACGCTTTCCTCAGGCTGGTAGCCACCCCGCACATACACTATGACATCATCAAATGGCGCGAGTGTAAGGGCCCTCCTGTTATGGTTAAATAGAGTTCACAGAGCGTACGAGGGCAACCAGGAGAGGGACGTACTCAGCCGGTAACCGGGCCCTTGTTGCGCATGCGCATCTCGGACGTGAGAGCGTAGCTGGGTAAAAGGATCTGACACCGGTTAACGACCTTGCAGTAGGACCAGAAATTATTAAAATGCAAAATTGATATGTAGGATGTTAGATTCGGTTAGGAAACACGCTGTATTGGTCATGTGTTAAGGTTAGCGCATCATACCTGTCTAACTCGCTGTAAATCTAATGTCTGAATTTTGCATTTAATGATTATTTAAATAATGTGATTTTTATTTAATTTTTGATTTGTTTTTATATTTTAATAAATACGGCCGGGGGGTCGCAAGACCCCTTGCCTTCCAAAGAACTTTGTTTCTTTATTGATAAGATTTGTTTACTATTGGCATGATATGGCGGGGGGTGGCCGGCAGTCCCAGACCATGAGGAAAGGGGGGGGGGGGCGCTCGGCCCCCACGCACACATGGCTGGGCCTGGCCCCCTTCGCCCGCCCTGATTGGTCCGTGGGTCCCGCCATTGACCCGGAGGCGGTTTAACGCTTCCGGGTCAAGGGGGCGGCACCCATAGCAAAGGGGGGTTTAAGAGCCTTGGGAGCGCGGGAGGCGTCCTCTTTGCGTCCTGCGCTTCCCAGGCTCGCTCCTCGCCCCGCTGTGGGGCTTTTAATTTTCCCCACCCTCCATCCCATTGTAGCAGAATCCTGGTGAGGACATTGGTAGGTATCCTCTGTAACGCTATGCAACGTTGTAAGAAGAGATGTTTTTCTTCCTTAGGCCCTTTTCCCCGTTTACAGGCAATGTTAATATGAATATGCTTTATTGGTTGGTTGTTGCTGCTGCATTAACTATTTTTCTTTAGGCCTTTTTTCCCTCTTAGATTAAAAATGTCATATTTATTATATAGGTCAGGCGGTAAGGTCATAATCGGTGAGCAGCAATTTAAGGTCCTTAGGGGGGGGCGGCCCCATTCACAAAAGGGGTCACCCAGGGGGAGGGGCCATGGGTCTCTGCCAGAACTTCAGGAGCAGGATATCCGCTTGCTTGGGTGCGGGGGAGGGAGTCATGCTTTCCTCAGGCTGGTAGCCACCCCGCACATACACTATGACGTCATCAAATAGCGCGAGTGTAAGGGCCCTCCTGTTATGGTTAAATGGAGTTCACGGAGCGTACAAGGGCATCCAGGAAAGGGACGTACTCTCCCGGTAACCGGGCCCTTGTTGCGCATGCGCATCTCGGACGTGAGAGCGTAGCTGGGTAAAAAATCTGACACCGGTTAACGACCTTGCTGTAGAACCAGACATTATTAAAATGCAAAATTGATATGTAGGATGTTAGATTCAGTTAGGAAACACGCTGTATTAGTCATGTGTTAAGGTTAGTCCATCATACCTGTCTAACTCGCTGTAAATCTAATGTCTGAATTTTGCATTTGATGATTATCTAAATAATGTGATTTTATTTAATTTTTGATTTGTTTTTATATTTTAGTAAATACGGCCGTGGGGTCGCGAGACCCCCTGCCTTCCAAAGAATTTTGTTTCTTTATTGATAAGATTTGTTTACTATTGGCATGATATGGCGGGGGTGACCGGCAGTCCCAGACCATGTAGCGTTGTGGAGTCGACTGCATTTCGACCTATATAATTAACGGTCATCATCAGGACGATGATTACTTATTTCTTGAAATAGTGCTGGGGTCACTATGAGAGGGAAAGAATCCAGGGAAAGGAATCCTCTTTGCAGGAACCGCTGCAGGACGTCAATTGAATGTAGCCCAGGGGATTGGGAGTTGCGGTCTCTGCGTGCAGGAGTCACGGACAGGAAGGGAAGTGAACTCCGTAGCTGGTGTAGCGATCAGTGCTTTGGGAGTTTACACAAACGGTAAGGTCGTGATCAAAGGAGCCAGTATAAATCCGAAGGGACGAGTAAAGCGTAGGCTAAAATTCAGAGGTTGCAGAGGATATTCCTCAATTAATGTCATTTATTTATAATGGATACTTGAAGTTCTGTGTATCACTCAACGAGCTGGCACACGAGGAGCAGAGTGTGATAAATGTGAATGCTGCTCAACGATCTTGCCAGAAAATGGATCAATTATGTAAAGCGGCCTTCAGGCTGTCGTCTCTGGGTAGCACTGTCAATACAATGACGGGATGGTCTAGCTCCAAAGATGTTGGGTATCCATTATAAATAAAGGACATTAATTGAGGAATATCCTCCTCAACCTATGAATTTTAGCCTGTTCTGTGTGACAAATCATATGTTGGACCGGACTAAATTGTCACTCTCTATAGGTATACACATCCATATACCTGACATAGGATTTATACACGCGATTTATCGGCTTGGGCAACTCTTTGTGCCGATTTGTGGGAACGAAGTCTCACCTTTTACAATTACACAGATATTGTTTGTGGTTTTTCCTGAGGAAGGCGCAGGTTGCGCCAAAACATGCGTTGAAGAAGATCCATCTCATAGCACTGTTCAGTTATCTTTGTCTTTGTATTAACGTTATCAAACCTTACTTATTTTCTATTGTATTTAAGTGTGGATTTAATGTATTATGTCATTTTGTATTATATTCATGTTGTCTTTTTATAGATGGTTTTTGTTTGACTAATAGTACCTATGTGTCATACACATGTCCAGAATTTATTTTAGCATGAACATAATAAAAATGTGGAACCTTTTTTAAGATTATGTTCAGTTGACAATGAGTTAATTGCACCATGTCTGTTCTTGATGTGAGTCCTTGATTGTTTCTGGGCACTTGACTGCCTAGGGATTTACCCTCAAATGTATTTTTGCCCTGCCCTAGGAATCTCAAATAATTGCAAGGGGTCCTTGTTATCTACGTTAATTAACCTCTGATGGTACTGGCCATCAAACCCCCGTGTGATTGCTAATATGTTGACTTCAGCAAATGCTAGAGCTGGTTATATTCTAATTCTAATGTTGCTTGGTCGGATGGCCCTGCACCAAAGAAAAATTTTTGGGATTTCACAGGTGTCTTTTCTTTTCTCCTCATTATCGGGAATTACTCACTTTGCAGTCTGCCATGATATTTGATATAAAATGTGTGTGGGGTAATGTTTGGATTTATGGTATGGAATGTGAGGGGTGTGGAGTCTGACGCCAAACATTATAACATTCACTCCCAACTTATATGTGTGGGGGCCCACGTGGCCCTCATGCAGGAGACCCACCTAGATAAGGAAGAGGGGGATAAACTGCACTGGCCCAGCCACCTTTTTTCCACCTCATACTCCTCCTTCTCTCAGGGTGCAGTGATTTGGATACGTCCCTTTTGTTTTGTTTTGCTTACCAGTCACTTACCTATAAAGACGGGAGGTATTTTTCTTCTGTGGGGAAGACTAGATGGGCAACCGTTAGTGATGGGCTGTCTCTATGTGCCAATGTTAGACTTAGATGCATTTTTATCCTACCTTTCTCAACTTATGGCTCAATGGCCAGCAGATGGTTGGATACAGGGGGTGAATTTAGCTGTGTACTCAGCCCAACATTGGACAGGTTGCATCCCCCCTCTCTAGCACCCCTGTAGTCTACAATGCGAAGGCCCTCTTGGATTGGCTATAGCCCTGGATAAAGGTGATTCTGTGGCGAGCCCAACAACTGCACAAGAAATAATACTCATTTTACCCACCCCCCATCAACTCATGGTGTGCATGTCTGACTGGATCGTATAGTATGCTCCTTGGGCATTATAACACAGAAAACATGCACATTGTATCTAGGCAAGACTTCCTCTAACCATAACCCATTTTTCATGGATGCACATTGGCGACATTGCCAACACCAATCCCCAGGAGGAAACCCCAACCTTCATAAGGCATTTAAAGATTCACTGGCAGAGACATTCAAACCATACTTTATTGATAATGCAGGCACCGCACCCTCCTCTCTGGTGGAGTTGGAGGCCCTTAAGTTACTTGTGTGAGGGACCTGAATTACCACTTTGGCTGGATCCCACCTGGCCTTTGACAACCGACTACATGAACCTGAGAAAATCACTGCAGAGATGGGAGACAAGGGCTAAGACTGACCCTGCCCTGACACAGGGCTTGGAAAGGGAAATGTTAAACCAGGCTGCCCTGATAAAATGACTTAGATGCCTTGACTGGACCAAACACCAGATGCATATGCCCGCAGCAGCTGACAGACCGGACCAATTCCTGGCCAGGCTTGTCACGCTATGTAAGCAGGGTGCTCCAGTTGCTGCCATCAGGGGAGAAGACAGGGTTCTGCACAAAACACAGGGGGACATAAATGACATTTTCCATTCGTACGATACCAAGAGGCTCCCCACAATCTATCTGAATCCAGGGGCCCGATTCACAGAACTAACCTAAACAAAATCCTGGGGGGCATGGCTAGCAGGGCTGCGAAATGGCCGCTGCTTGAGCGAGCTCCGCCGGCTGAGTTATTTATCCTTTGTGAATCCTGTGATATAACGCACTTGTGGTGGTACGGCTGACTGCGCTAAGAGAGGAGACCCTGGCGCACACAGTCATCTAACTTTCATGCCGGTAATCTGCGGGAGAGGCTAGCAATCGCTGTGACAAAGTGAGCGGTGCATGGGCCAAGTAGCGGATCGATGGCAGGAACCAGGGCCCCGGAGGCGCACTAAAATCGAGCTCGGTGCGGAGCAGGTCTTGAGCGGCCGAATCGGCTTGCCCCTGAAGACTGTGACGGGAGACCTGGCCGGATATGCCTTGACAAACTGCCTTCCTGTGCGGCGGCTGGTGAGTAGGTGCCGCGGCGACTCTGCATGCGGTCCTGATTCTGCCTACACCCGGAGAATCAATGAGGGGTTGAAGAGAAGGGGACCGCGCAAGTGGCCATTTTAGGTGAAGATCGGCCGCGTCACACACAAAAGGCGGACGGAGCTATTAACTCCGGGGCCGAGTACATCATACTGCGCCCTTTCTGCCTATGCCACTAGGACTGAACACTACTGCCAGCTGACTGGTCGTGGAAGTGGCGGCTCTGTAAGTTTTCCCCTGGGTCGGGTGTGGTGACTGAGGACTGGGCTGCACGCTGACTTGCGAGTGGTGAGGCCGAGGCGCCCAGGCAATGTGGGAGAGCTGGCTGTGAGAGTTCATAGCGGTGCCATTGTGTCAAGAGTGACTGAACACTGCATGGGTTAGTTGCAGAATTTGGGATCCTATGCAGTTGCTGGTAGATCTACATATCCACGCCTGCACTATGGTTATCCGCTATCTTATGTGCGTGAGACGCCCGCTGCAGCTGATTGGATTGGCACCCTATCTTGAAGACACCCGGACCTTTGAGGTGGATGTTGGTGCGCTGGTGGCTGCTCGAGCAGTGGGACCTTGCAGCACCATCACTTTTCAATGGTAATTACCGGAGCAGCTAGGGCCATTCTGTGCGCGGGTGGATGAGTCCGCGTGACAGGCTCCTTAGCTCTTTCCAGTACGTGGTGCCCCAGTGCCCTGCAGGTGATCCACAGTTGGTACCATAAAGGCTCAAAGCCCTCTATGATGCTTGATCCTGTGGTTTGACACCCCCCTGGTGCAGCAAGTGGAGGTAGTTTAGTGCCCCTGCGCTCAAGAATACCGCCTCATGACACACAGTGACATTCGCAAAGTGGGTTGGGGAGTTACATTGTGTGGCCACTATGGGCGAGGCTGACGCAAAGCAACCCAAGATAACATTTGAAAACAAGAGAAGCCACAAGCAATCTGACCAGGACCCAGGAGCTCAAGGTGCAACAGGGGGTGATGGCATGACGGAGGAGCAGGAAGAGGACCTACAATCGCTAATGCTTGAAATGCGTTCCTGCTTACGGAACATAGACGCTAAACTAGACACCCTGACCTCGCAATTAGAAACAGTGAAAATGCAAGTCACAACGCACGAAACACGGCTGGACAGTTTGGAAAATAGGCAGGTTGAGTTTCACTAATTCCGACAGGAAACAAAAGAGCAACTCCTGAACATGGACAAGCTCCTGACGGTCATAAGGGCGAAGAACGATGACCTTGAAGCACGCTCTAGGAGAAACAGCCTTAGACTCACGGGGATTCCAGAGACTACAGCCATGCCTAAAATGGAAATCTTCGTAGCAGACCTGCTCCACG
This sequence comes from Lissotriton vulgaris, assembly GCF_964263255.1. Lineage (NCBI taxonomy): Eukaryota > Metazoa > Chordata > Amphibia > Caudata > Salamandridae > Lissotriton > Lissotriton vulgaris. Next base: position 118,068 of record NW_028248456.1, read on the forward strand.
AACTTTTTGACCCTCACCTCTATCTAGTTTTCACGGTTGAAAGGGCGCATAGGGCGCTAGGCCAAAATCCGCCGGTTGGGGGCACACCAAGGCCCATCCTGGCCAAAATATTGAATTCTCAAGAAAGAGACACTATTTTGAGACTGTCGAGAGAACGTGGTCAAATCACCCACAAAGGGAACAATATATCATTTTATCCTGACTTCACCCCCGAGGTGCAGGCTGCACGCCGGGAATTCCTCCTAACTAAACGCCTGCTGATGCAGGCGCAGATCCCATACTCTTTACTTTATCCAGCAAAACTCAAGGTTTCACATGATGGTACAGCCCACTTTTTTGCGGATGCTAAATCTGCACTTTAATTTGCTAAACACATATGTGGACCCAAATCGAAGAGAAATGGTGGCGGGATGGAACTGCTGGCTGATCGCCTGAGTGATAATGATTGAAAGATATTTACTGTGCTATGTGTAATGTTGCCCAGGATTGCCAAGCCTTTGCATACATTTTGATGCCCTCTCTCATGATGCCACAACTGTGATGCCGTTGTTATGTTAGTTGCCGTGCATTTTAGATATCTTGAGTAGGTATATGAGTTGTGCTAACATAGGCCTTAGCTCAATGTTTTTGTAACTGTAGGGCTCCGTGAGTGGCCTAGACGCGCCGCGCCGCCACGAGGAGGCGTTTGCTTTTGTCCTCAGCCACCCTGTGGAAAAGGGGGAGTATTCCGCTGTATCCTCACCCCCACGGGAAACTTCCCACTGCTCAAGTTTGCCCGCTTTTATAGTGGGTCTGGGGGGGTTTACACAACCTATTTGGGGGGTTGAAGTGGGTGGGGGGTGGTATGGGGTTAGTTTGGTTTCCTTGTTCTGGTCCGCACAATCTCTGCTTTATTTGGTCTCTACATTGGTGCTCCTTATTGCTTCGGGCGGAAGCGTCAACACGGTCCTTATGGGACTTTTGCTGCCATGCAGCCAGTGAGGATTAATGTATTAACTTGGAATATCAGGGATCTGAATGATAACAGTAAAGCCAGACTTATGCATGCTTATCTGACATGGCACAAGGTAGACATATGTTTTTTACAAGAAACGCATTTGAATGTTGCACCATCCCTGAGGCTTAGACATGCACAATGGGTGACAATGCACTCTGCTATTTATTCCAGTTACGCTCGTGGGGTGGCCATATTGGTCCGCAAAAATCTGGATTGGAAAGACATTGAGGTCCACATAGATCAGGAATAGAGATATGTAGTCCTCCATGGTCTCTTAGGGGGTAAACAGGTTGTCCTGGTGGCTGTTTACGGTCCGAATGTCAATTTCCCAGTGTTCTTTTGAGATATATGGTCCCGAATTGTGGCGAACCAATGCGATTCGATAATATGGGGCGGGGGGTGATTTTAAAGCAGTGCTGACTGACCGCCTAGACAGGCAGGGCTCACCACACCCATTTCTACATCCCCAAGCTGGAGCAGCTTTAAGAGACTTGATTTCTGAGGGGGCATTAGTGGACATTTGGAGAGATAGGCACCCTTTGCAGTGGGAGGGACATGTATTACAGCACAACACGCTACATGGACACGATTAGACTTCTGGCTGGTGTCCTCTGATATGTGGCATCCTGGGTGGTACACACGTCTCATCTGGCACGTTCCCTATCTGACCACGCTCCATGCTTGCTTACACTAACGCTACCTGATGCACCTAAACGCGCTTTTAGCTGGCGATTGCCGCCTCATGCATTGTTGGACGAGGCATTTAAAGAGGAAATCAGGAAGGATGTGATTGAGTACTTTGAACTCAATTCTAGTACAGTCCCATCAGAGGCCATCTTGTGGGATGCCTTTAAGGTGGTTATTCGAGGGAAATGCATTGCTAGGCAGACGGGGTTCCTAAAGGCACTGAGGGGAACTCTGACACAGATGGAACACCAGATCCGGAAACTGGAGGGTGCTTCTGCTCGGAGGCTAGCCCAGCACTGGCGGCCGATCTGAAGAGCAAGCTTTTAGAGTTTGCTGAGGAGGCACAGAGGAAGTTTAAATTTCTAGGGAATCACGCTGAAGCCAGGCGTTATGGGGAAGGTGACAAGTCAGGTCGCACTCTTGCTAATATGATCCGATGATCTAACTCCACTGCCTTCATCCATACTAATTATACGCCTGATGGGGAGGTGGTAACAGGGCAGGAGGGTGTCCTAAGGGAATTTACTGCGTTCTATACTTCCCTATACACTGCTACCCAATCGGTCCAATCGGAAAATTTGCAGGAATTCCTAGATTTTATAGCACTTGTTTGGTTTAACGACACGCACAGACAATATATCGACTTACCCATAACAACTGAAGATGTCAAACAGGTGATTAAGAGCCTACCCCTGAGTAAAGCTCCTGGACCCAATGGCCTGCCAACATCCTTTTATAAAACTTATAGTGAGGAACTAGCCCCCCGTCTGCTTGCAGTATACAATGAGGCGTTGGAATCTGACACCCTTCCCCCCTCAATGCGCGAGGCGCTCATAATGACTTTGCTAAAACCTGATAAAGATGAAAAGGAACTTGATTCATATCGCCCACTTTCATTGATCAATGTGGACGTGAAGATTTATGCCAAGCTCCTGGCCAATTGTCTACAGCCCCTACTGCCGATGGTGGACCTCCTGGATCAGTCCGGGTTCATCCCTGGGCGAGCGACATCGCATAATTTGCGAACGCTCTTCTCCATTCTCCATTATTTGCACCCCAGCACGAAGGCGGACGCTATTTTCTTAGACGCAACAAAAGCGTTTGACTCGCTTGAATGGCCATACCTCTTCAGAATCCTGGTCCGCATGGGATTCAGCCCCTTATTTATCACCCGCATAAAGCTGCTCTACGAAAAACCCCAAGCTCGAGTGAGTGTCAATGGATTGATATCTGATTGCTTTCCCATAACTAGGGGGACGAGACAGGGCTGTCCCCTTTCACTCCTCCTATTCGCTATTGCAATGGAGCCCCTTGCGGCCAGAATTAGGCAGCATCACACTGCCCAGGGAATAGGCTTCAGTTATAGAAGCCTCTTGATTTCCATGTACGCCGATGATGTCACTCTGTATATCCTTAACCCATCAGACAACCTGGACCCAGTGCTCCGCGACTTTATTCGTTTTGGGGGTCTCTCTGGTATCACCACAAATTGGAAGAAATCTGTGATATTCCCGCTTACTGATGGTACTTCAGAGGTGCTTTCGGAATACCCATTGCGATGGGAAGCTGATGAAGTAAAATACTTGGGAGTGTGGCTAAGTCGCTGCCTGCAGGACATATGGAACCTGAATTTTGGACGGGCTATGGACTGGCTAGAATCCAAAGTAGCCATTTGGTCTAAATTGCCACTGTCCATTACTGGAAGAATAGCATTGATAAAAATGGTAGTATTGCCTAAATTCCTGTATTTGTTTACTAATGTACCAATCCCCCTTACACAGCATTTTTATAAAACCCTGCGAACACAGATGTTGTCATTGGTATGGGCTGGTGGGCAGGCTAGGAGCTCCTGGGATCTTCTGACGCTTCCGCTTAGGGCCCTGGACATGCCACTATATGCGTTGTGTGCACAGGCTCAATTTCTCCACTTTTGGATTTATCCCACTCCGTATCAGCCGCATGTTGCGGAGGAGATGGATGCGGTTGCACCCACCCCTCTGAAAGTGTCCCTCTACAAAAAAGCGCCACGGCCCCAGCAAGATATTGATACTGCCGACCTATTGCGATGGGTCTGGAGGGAACTCCAGATGCATGCTAATGTCCCAATGTTTTTTGCGCCCTCTATGCCTTTGCGAGATAACCCCATACTACCATGTCTGGAGCAGGGTGGGAAGGTGTTGGAAATAGGGGGAACAAAGCTGTCAACCTTTGCGGATTCATATCCAGATGGCAACTTTAGGCCTCTATCGGCAGGCACGGAGGATCAGGACACATCATTCGCTGAGCAGTTCGCCTATCATAAATAAAAGGCCGCCTGCCGTGCGATGTGGGAGGGATTCCCAGAGGCTCCACTGACGTTGAACGCATTGGAAACCGTTTTGGCCAAAGCTTCCCCTAAAAAGCTAGTTACTCGGATATATACCGCCATGCAGGAACAGACCCCCATCATACAACCCAAATCCTTGCAGCTTTGGAACATGGAATTAGACCCTCCCATGTCAGAGGAGCAATGGAACTACTGTTGCAAACAATTGACAGAATTATCCCCCAATTACAAACTTAGACTTGTGCACTTCAAATTCCTGCATCGTTATATAGAACCCCTATTAGTCTTTACAGAATGAATCTGCACGAAGGTGAACGCTGTTGGAGGTGTGGGCATGAACCTGCTTCGTTCTTGCATATGGCGTGGGACTGCCAGTCGCTTGTACAATACTGGGCGGACATTTTTGTGGCAGTCAACCAGATGGTTGAGCACAATGATGAGCCGTAACTTGGGCCTCTTGGGACTAGTGCAACATACTCTACCTCGACGGCTCAAATTACATGCTATCGTACTGCTATACGCGCGCAGGCAGATTGAACTTAAATGGGGCAGGAAAAGAATACCCACCTTTACTGAATGGTTATCAGATGTCACCTACGGCCACACCCAACTAGGTGTACACTGGGAACTGATGACACCAACTTCTAGGCCTAAAGACATATATGAGCCGTTTGTAAAATGGTCCAATAGACGGTCACACTCTCCGAATATCACAGCGGATCATGATTCTGCTAATGTGCAGGTCCAGAAAGGTTTTTATTCTAGGGCTGGGGCGCACTGCCCTACGGTGATGCTAATACTCAAAGGAGTAGAAATTCTGTGGAAAAGAGTGAGGTGCAAAGGGGCGAGGGGAAAAAACCTATAACCCCTCAGTGGAGTGACAATCTCGATTGGCACTGTAAGAGTACAAAAACAGAAAGCCCATGCACACTCTAAAATGAGTAAAATGAAATTCAAGCAAAAATCAAATGTAGTAAGGGTGACAAAAGCATGGAAAATACATTTGCAGTAGTGTTTCTTAAAAATAATAACAACAGGTTTGTCCTTGGAGTGAGGTGTCTTTAATGTTCAGACACATGAAGAACCAGTCAACACGTGTTTCGTCGTGTATGGCACAGTCTGCCTACGACTCTTCAGGGCTGTACAAAATTGGAAGAAATCCGAAGGTCGCTTAGTCAGTGATAATTCCAACCCGACAGGGCTCTGGACCGTGAATGGATGAATGGTTCAGGACAAGTTCCTAAAACTCTTGCTGGTGAATCAAAATATGATATGCAAAGATATAGACGGTGGTGTTGCTTCTGATCATTGAGAAAGAAAATGCTGTAAACATTGCTGTTAGGCGAAAATGCATATAGAACCCATCTGTATTGGGTGTAGATAGGTAGGCGCCTGGGACACAGACTGTTAGGAGGGTGCGTCCTGCAGTTGTGTCTTCACAGAAGTCACTTACTCATTTCGGTATTCACAGAAGTTAGGACTCCTAACTTTAGGACTCCTAAATGCCTTCTGTGAACACTGAAAGTCTTAACATTCGGATTTTTCTCAGTTTAGGAGTAGTAAAGTTAGGACTCTTAACTTTAGGACTCCTAAACTGAGAAAAATCCTAACTTTATGACTTTCGGTATTCAAAAAAGGGATTTAGGAGTCCTAAATTTAGGATTGTACATAAAAATATATTAACAAAAAGGACACTAGCATGGAAATGATGGGTGTGTTTTTATGACTGGAGTAAAATAAAATGTATGCACCAAAATAATTTAGACACGTAATATTACAATGTGTTTTATTGCACAGGAAAGCACGCCATTTTTATACTGTCTCATGGCAAATCATAGGTTTAGTAGAAAAGAGTGCAGTAATGATTACTGACCTAATATCTGACTGTTCAGTTATAAAGTATTACAGTCTTAAAGCACAGAAACATTCCTAAAGAACCTGTTTCCTCAATTTTCTTCAAATTAATTGCATTCCTAGGATGCTGTCGCTATCTTTGTAACAGCCTATAATGTCAAATAAATTCCCTGCAGTCCTTTATTTAGGATCACATGTTCCCCTTGCTTGCCTTTTGCAGGGGAAATCCAAACCTGAGTTTTCCATCTGGCATTTTCTCTTTCCCTTGTTTGTAGAAATGGAGGGTGCACAAACACTCCTGAGAATCTCTTTCCAGCCCACTTCCTATATTCAAAATGGTTCCTTTCCACTACCAATTCTCCATTATCTATGTTGTAAACTCTAATCTCTGTCTCTGCCTAAGCTCGAGTATTGTTAACCATAAATCTACCAATGCCCTAATCTTTCTATTCCTACCTAAACTGTAGTATCTATCTTCCCTGCTAACAAGCCCATTTTTTTCACAACACAGTAGAGCATACCCTTGACTATACCCTATTTACCCCTTCCACTGCTGATACCCTACCCAGGTCTATACCCTGCCCCTGCATATACCCTGTTTACCCCTTCCACTGTTGATACCCTACCTGAGTCTATATCCTGCCCCTTCATATATACCATATTAACAACCTCAATGTGAGAAATTGAGTTATTGGTTAAGGAAGCTGAGAACCCTTCCCAAGCAACAACCGCAGCCCTTGTCAGGGTGAACCACAAAAGTCACTAAATTAATTTGTACTTAGACCTCTGGTAGCTTGGCACAAAAACAGACAGGTTTAACGTAGAGGAAATGTGTATATTATTTATGCATTACAAAAAAAGCTATAAAGTGGCAACAGAATGCAAGACAAATCCAAAGCAAATTCAGAAAAATAGAGTACATGTTAATAGATACAATTAGACCAACGTGATAAAAATACAGTTAGTAGGACTGGATATATACAATGTTTTAGGTAAGTATAACATGTGCTACTCATGATGATCTAGTCGTGCTAGAACAGGGGAAAGTCACAAGATCAGGCTGACCACAATGGAGCATGGGCCAGATACAGAGACATGGTTAGTCCAGCTTACAAAGTTACCTACTCAACGTCCAGCGCAAAGAATCCAGTTTGCAGTGGAGAAGGCTGCGAAGAGCAGGGAGAGCATCGCGGATGGTCATTGCTGTGACACGAGGAGCAGGCCTGGCATCTCAGACAATCATTGCTGTAGTGCGAAGATCCGGTTGGAGGTCGCAGATGGTTGTTGTTTGAGCTTCTCATTGGCGATCACCAAGATCTGTCATTGCTGTAGCAGGAAATGCAGATTTCACTTTGCTGGTTGTCACTGGTGGCAGAATCTTGATTTCTCGATGCAAAGGGGCCTGTGCAAGGTAATGAAGAGCCCAATATTTCAAGATTTTACATTCTTTCTCAGGTGGAGCTCTACTGATGTCAGCCATGAGTCCAGGACCTGAGGAGGGACCTCTTGGGGGTCAGGAACTCACTTCAGCAGAGGCCAGCAGGTCTAGGCAAGTCCAATGCAGCAGTGCAGCTTGGCAGTTGCAGGGAAGCCTCTGGAGCTTCTTGTGTTCCTGTAGCTCACGACAAGAGGTCATTCATCTGAGTCTTGGAATCACTTAGGTTACCCCGGGATGACAGGAACAGGTCTAGTCTTTCTTCTCAGAGAGCAAGGCAGGTCTCAAGCATCAGGGCAGTCCTATGGGGAGCAAGGCTGGCCTCAAATAGCGGGGAAGTCCTGTGGTACAATCAGGGCAGTCCTTGGGTAGAAGCAGGGCAGGCCTCTGGAGACCAAGGGAGGTCTCAAGCAGCAGGACCGTCCTCTGTGGATCAAGGCAGTCCTCCTTCTGCAATGTCCCCAGGCTTAAGACTGTACTGAAGACTGGCTCTGAAGGTCTAATATTTATACCTGGTGCCAGCCTTTGAAAGGGTGGATAGTCCCAATGCTAACCCCACATTTGTTTTTGAAAATTCTTCCCTTCCCCTGTCAAACCGCCAAGAAATCTGGGGTGACAAAAGACTACAGTTTATTTGTGAGTGTAGGAGACAAAGCCCTTTGAAATGCAATATGGGCTGGGTATGCATCCACCCTCAACCATCCTGGTAGAATGGCCCATCCTGCCTACATCCAGTCCCTTTGTTTCACTGTCTGGCAGGAATACACAACCCCCCAACAGCAGATTCGTTCACAGTAATGTAACCCAGAACACTGGCATCAGGCACCAAATGGTCAGGGCAAGGAAATGCCAACTTTCTTAAAAGTAACAAACACCAACTGTGCCAAAACTGACTACCACTTTAAAGTTAAATTCACGTGTGGCCGCTTTTACCAATAAAGACGGTCAGCATTTATTTACATTTTTTTTATATAAAAAAGTCATCATACACAATGCTATTCCTAAATGTTGTACACAAAGAAACAAGTACAAAATTTGATCACACACAATGATATTACTTTGCCCACCCACCAACAAAAATCACAACACAACAGTGGATACAAAAGAAAAATCACAAACAAAGTTGAAAAATCATTCAAAACAGAAATAACATTACAAGCAATACAATGCAAAAAGCCAGTTCTTATTTTTCAGAAGTCCAGACCAGGAGCATAGAATGATTAACAAATACATTCATAAAGACAATAGTTTAAATTAAATACTGCTGCTCCGTTATCAATGGACAGTGCACCTCTAGGAAAATGTGACTTGTTTCTTTGTGCACAACATTTAAGAATAGCATCTTGTATGATGACTTTTTATATAATTTTTTTTAAATAAATGGTGACTGTCTTTATTGGTTAAAGTGGCCATAAATGAATTTAACTTTAAAGGAGTAGTCAGTTTTGGCACAGTTGGTGTTGGTTACTTTTTTGGCAGCTCAGCCTGACTGACTTTAATGAGCCCAACCCCTTCTTTTACTTTCTAAAAGTGGAATTTGCACAATTGAGATTAAAATCCAATGTTACTATTAAAGAGGATTTTTATATTACAATTCATTTGAGTCTAAAGATGATATTCCTACCTTTAACCAAATAAAAGTTAGCACTTATTAAATGTAATAAGGTAACACAATGTTATCCACTGGGAGAGATAGGCCTTATAGTAGTGAAAAACTAATTTTGGAGTTTTTCACTACAAGGACATGTAAAACTTGAAACACATGCCCAACATATAAATACAATGCACTCTGCCCTGTGGGCCTCTGGGACCTACTTTAGGGGTAACTTATATGCATTAAAAATGAAGGTTTAGGCCTGGAAAATAATTATTTTGCCAGTTCAAAATGGTCATTTTTAAAACTGCCCCGCTGACTTTATTGGCAGGCCTGAGACATGTTGAAGAGCTACCTAAGAGGGTGGCACAATAAGTGCTGCAAGCCCACTAGTAGCATTTAGTTTACAGGCCCTGGGTACAGATATTACCATAAACTAGGGACTTATAACTAAGTGACATGCAGCAATAAGGTGTAGGCCAATTGTAGCATATTTTAGGGAGAGAGTACAAGCACTCTGGCACTGGTTGGCAGTGGCTAGGTGCACAGAGTCTTAATGATTACAAAAACAAAATTCAGAAAACAGGAGGGATGAAGGCAACGGTTTTGGGGAGAAGACCACACCAAGGATGTAAGGTCTAACACTACCAATACCCAATTCCTCTACCCATGTCTATCACCTAGTAGCTCTATAAAACTGCATTTTATTTCCAACACAATTACCCTGAAAACAAAAGCATTATTAAAAAAAAAAAATGAAATGTAAACCAGGAGTCGACTCTTTGAAGGCTCAATTCACAAACTGTTTTGTTCACCTGATTAGAAGAGTGTGTAAGCAATCATCTGTGTGAATAAGTGCAGTAAATGAAAGAAATTTGCACTAGCAGACATAACTTAGGCCCTCACGTACAAAGCTATTTTAACAGTCTGGAAGTCTCTGATTTTTTAAAACATTTTTTGTTTTCACATAGCTCGAATTTCAATGTGGTAACAAGTCACAGAATCGCAGGTTGGGTTTGGGAATGCATATAGAATCAGTATTTAGAAGGGATATGTTAAACGCGTCCCTTCCAGATACCAGTTTCTTATGGAGTATATTAATGTTGGGAAACCGAAATCCAGTCGCAAAACATTAATATTTTACCACTTCCTCAAAGGGAAGCCATTTGCAAACAGGAAGAGGTCCCGAAGAGACCCCTTCCCCTTTGTAAATGTTGAGTAAAACTTTTTTTTTAGAGGTAGGCAGTGGTGTTTTTAACCATTGCCTGCCACTAAACAGGCTTTGTGTAATCTTTCATTTTTTTTTAATCACAGCCCATTTTCCCTTGAGGAAAAGAGGTGAGGTTAAACAAAATATATTTATTTCTTTATTTAAAAGCAATCACTGACATGGTGGTCTGCTGACCCTTGCAATTCCTTTCAATGGAGCCACTCGGAATGGAATGGCTCATAATTTGCAATCTCCCTCATATATAATATTGAGATAAGTCGAATTACGACTCACTATGCTTTAATTTTTTAGAACATACCTATTAGTATATAGGCTGGTTGGTAAAATACCAATGCATTCAGTAGAAGTCGATGTGCAAATTTCAACCACTGCTACCAAATGCTTTATGATTTCTTAAATGGAACTTTGAGGCCTTAGGGCCTTGTTTAGAGTTTGGAAGATGAGACAGAATACACCATCCTCCAAACTCTCTACTCGCACTAATTGAAATTGAGAGAACCACGATATTTCTACTGGCTTAGCCTCCACTAACTCTTCTGATTTAAACTTTTGACCTAAGGCGCACATTTGCATTGGGCCATCAGTAAAAGTATCACAGGCCAACTCATCTATTTAAGATGGACGTTCAGACATATTTTCCTTCTATTCAGGACTGCCAATGCAAGCCTGGTGGTCTTGAACAGAAAAGCAAAGAACTACTCCAACACACTGGGAGAAAACTCCCAGCCTGTTAGGGGCATTTTATTTTTATTTTTTAAAACAAATGATTACGTTTGGAGTTTGTTTTTACAGAATAAAGATTTGCTATGAGGCTGCATTAAATATGGTGGCAGCTCAGCAAACTTTCAGTGCCTTCAAATGAACCTCCATGGCACTGGTCCTGCTAAAGGTATAGATTTCTCCACCTGCTTAGCAGAGGTCTCTGATGACAGTTAGTCTTCAGCAAGTGCAGGGGAACATATCCCTTTGCTGCGCTGGTGGATCAATGAACCAGCTTCCAAACTCTAATTAAGGCCCTTACACTTGATTATCAATGAAAGCAAGGTTAGAGTTCTAAGTGAGAAAGGGTATGATTCAAACAGGGTGCGAGCAATTAAAACTTCAGGTAATGCGCACAATTCCATAGATTTTTCAGAATTGAAAAACGTTTTGCATGTACTTTCCCATGGTAAAATACATGTAAAACTACTTATGTTGTTAGGGTGTGAACGTGAACACAACATTCCAAATTGCATTGAAATGAGGGTAAAAAGGTTACTCGGCAAGGACATTTTTTTCCCTTTTCAATAAAAAAACGAGAAAAAAAATTAGACAATTACAGAAATCCACCAAACGTAGGACCTCAAGTAAATCATATAATTTAGAGATTCTTTATTTGCGAGTAATACTGAAATGCAAATGTAAAATCACTAAATCATATGTAGATGCCCAAAAACCAAAGTTATTTGGGATTCACAATCGCAAATAACAAATCTATAAAAGCGAATTGGAAGAAAATCACAAATATGGTTAGTCACACAGACTACATCCAATGAACTCATAACCTCATAACCAGGAAGTGAGTTTCCAGGAACACATTTCCTGCATCCACTATGGAGAGCACACATCTTATTGGAGCAGGAGAGGACTGGAGATATTTTAAAATGTCCAACTAGGCAAACAAAGGATGATGGGGGGAAGAAGTGTTTAGGTTGGAGCTGGAGATTCTTAGGGAAGAATGTGTTTCTAATAAAGATAAACAGTTTAGCAAAACGTCTCTAACAGTGCCAGAGTCCACAAAACAAATTTGATTGGGGATATAAGAGCTCATCAATGCTGTCCATGTCACCAAACTCACCACTGATGAGGTATATAGGCGCTGGTATGACTTAAGGTCTCATACCAAAGAGAAGCTGGCACAGAGATTCTCTGATGTTGGCCATACTGGAGGTGGCTCTCCGTCTGTCCCCCGTGAATCTGATTGAGGAAATGATTGAAAGCCCCTTGGCACCAGAGGCTTTGTCAGGAGTAAAAGTGAAAAACACTTCTAATATTCCTCCTACTTATGCAAGAACCCTGCACAAGAGAAGTGTAAACATGCCTGGCCTAGACTTTTTATATTAATAAAGTGTCATGTGCTAAAGTGCTAAATATCCACAATATATTTTCCCCTGATTTGAAAGCCTTCTATTCGGGCAATAAACCTGCCCACAAAGAAGTGTTACCAAAACTGTCCTATACTTTTTGTATTAATAAGATATTGATTATTAAAGTGCTATGTGTCGGTAGTGGGTTGACTACTATTAAAGAATTTCCAGTTTTTGGTGAATTTTTGCATTGCTCGAACTCTTTTGACATAAGCCTCTTCACATTTTTTTGTCCGTTCATTTTATTTACCCATTTAAAGTGGGATGGTATCTCCTCTGATTTCCAATTTTGGAGGATTAGGGAATGTGCGACTAAAGTATAGATTGCTATATAGGTTTCTTCTGCACTGGACAAATCGGTTCTATTTATTGAGATGCCAAAAAGGGCAATCTTGGCTTTGTGTTCAAATACCTTGTTTATAGCCTGGCCTATTGAGAAAAAGATTTTGCGCCAAAATATCTCAAGTTTCGGACATGTGAAAAAAATATGAAGCCAATCGCCCCCCTCATGCAGCTGACATCTAAAATATTTGTTTTCTACTCCCAGGAAAGCGTTTATGTAAAGCTTTAGGAGTAAGATAGGCTAGCCAACGGGATAGAAAAGACATCCCCTTAAAATTGGCCACTCTAAGAGTCTTACACTCCTAATTTTAGGTAGTACAAGCCACCACTCCCTACCTGTTTAAAAAAGGACTGTAATCTATATGAAAAATCACGAATAGTCTTATACCTGGTCTTTTTCGGTAATTTCGCTGTTTTTAGAAAAATCGGAACTTGCGTACCTGCCTCTTGTACCATTTTTTCATATAAAAACATATCAAGCAGTCCATTGGGATCCAATAAACGTGATGTGAGATCCATAATAGCTGCCATATAATAAGTACCTATATTCGGTAAAGCTAGGCCCCCTTGTATAGTTCCCAACTGTAATGTACTCAATTTCACGCTCGAAACCTTCTTATTTCTGACAAAATCCCTGATCATGGACTCAATCTCTCTAAAATATTAGGACTTGATCTTTAACAGTACATTTATAAAAAGAAAAACCAGTGAAGGAAGTATCGACATTTTAATAAGTGCAACCTGGCCAATGAAAGTAAATGGTAACAGAGTCC